>NC_073380.1:50335215-50572715 GCF_028641065.1 Leucoraja erinaceus | reverse complement strand
TTTCCTCCTTTTCCCTATTGGGTACATTAGGGGTTTACACATCATTTTTTTTTTTTCCTCTTTTTTTTTTTTTTTTTTCTGTTCCCTCACACCACTGTTTGAAATTCTGCCTATTCCTAAACATAATTCCTAATCTAAAAACTATTTTTCCATTGAAACTATTAAAAAGTCAAGCATTTTTTTTTCAATTTTCTTTCACACAAAACTCGCTTTATTTAAAAACATTCCCTCATGAACATTCTTTTTTTTCCTTTTTATTTTATTTTTTTTTTTTTTTGTTTTTTTTAATTTTTTTTTTTTCCCCTTTTTTTTTTTTTATTTTCCTTTTATTTTTTTTTTCAGTTCTTTTTTTTTTGTTTTTCACTTTTTATTTTTATTAATTTATCCCTTTTTATTTTAATTTGTTCTTTTTTTTATTTTTTTCTTTTCCTTTTTATTTTTTTATTTTTTTTTTATTTCTATTCCTTTTTTTCCTTTTATATTTTTTCTTTTTTTTTTTTACATTTTTTTTGTGTAGAATGATGATGTCTATTTATCAATACTAACATAAATTGAACATTGAAGTAAATGATGCCTTGCTTTGCATATTATGTACCATACAATGCGATACGATTGAACTTTATTTATTTATAATTAATTAAATATAATATTTTTTATATTTAATTTGAATGATATATTTTTAATTTTATTACTCATCAATATCTCTACCACAAGAAGCCTGGAAATTAAAAGAGTGATGAGTGGAAAGGATGGGGGATGTGCAAAGTTTTTTTTTTTTTTTTATGTTTTTTTTTTTTTTTTTTTTTTTTTTTTTTTTTTTTTTATTTTTTTTTTTTTTTTTTTTTTTTTTTGTTTTTTTTTTTTTTTTTTTTTTTTTTTTTTTTTTTTTTTTTGGGGGGGTGTCAGTCAAACTAGACAATAGGTGCAAGCACACAGTAGGGCCCATTCGGCCCTCTTCGAATCCAGCACCAACAACCACCATTTTCCAGTTTTCTCCAACATTCAATCAAACACAACCACCTCCTCTCTAACTACTGTAACACGCTCCACATTCAATAATGAATCATGGCTGATCACCAACGCGGTACCCCTACCCCATAACCTGCCTTCTCCCCTCTCCTCCCCTCCTCTCCATCAAAACCCAAACTGAACCTAATATACCCCCCAAACCATAACCCCAAGAAACCCCCTGAAATATGAAATCCCTTTAAGCCCCTTTAAGAAAGAACAGAGGGAAGGAAGGGCCACAAGGGCCACATTAAATCTAACACTCCCCCTTAAATAATAACAGGCCAATTGAACTGGGCCTCAAACAACTACCTTCTGTTGCAGAGAAATTTCATAGAAGGCAGGCTCTCCATCGAGGGCCGAATGTGGGGCCTACCCTGCTCGTGTGCAAAAACTATTTCTTCCTACCCAGTACCTTCTAATCACTATTGGTGTTTGTAGCCCGAGGCGAATTTCTAGGATTCGTTCCTAGTCGTGGGTCGAAGTGCGGCGTTGGGGAATCTAGGGCGGTTAGACATTAGGGGGGAGCTGAAGAGGTACTGCACTGCGCTGTGAGAGTTGGCATTGTTGACCCCACACCTTAATTAAACAATGCAAACACGAAACACCTTTGGTTTTTTTTGTTTATTGAAATTCTCTCCACGACCGGGTTATTCTGAGCAATGTTTTTTCCATTTTTCCAATTTTCTGTTTGATTGCTCTTAATTGATAAATGGAAAGTCACCCACACAAATATGGAGCAATCATTTCCCTTTGTTAATTTCATTTTTCTTTGATCCCATTGCAGGTCCAACGTGAAATGGTCCATTTCTTTCCTGAGCTTTTAAAGGGCCAAATGATCTCCTCCTTCTAGGTTGATGGGCCAGAACAGCTAGCTTTAGCAGATATGCACACACACAAATTCCAGTCTGTGGGGATTCAAGTGGAGACAGAGAAGTGGTAAGTCATTTTCTGCGATACCTCCCTCACAGAACTTAAATCACATAGTGGAAATCAAACTTTTTGATTACAAAATGTATCTCTGAACTCTACATGCTCCTTTGTAGCTCCGTGCATACTTTTTTAGTTACTGCCCAATTATAACCGAATGAAAGAATGTCATTTGATTAATCACAGCCCATCCATCACATTGCATCATCCAATTGTTTGTTAAATTATCTCAGAATGTATTCCTCTTTCACTCTATTTCATCTGTATTCATTTTGTGAAACGTCTAACACTTTGTGGTAGCCTACACATGAAAGTGATTGAAAACAAAATAGAAGTCCTGAAACTGGAGAAAAGCATTCCAAAACTGCCACTATTTCAATTAAATTTCATGTGTTTTCATTAAATTAACTATGTAGCACTTTTGTGTTTGGTTGCTCCTTTAATAAAAGAGCTGAACAAGTGCTGGAGTAACTCAGTGGGTCTACAGTTCTTTAGTTCTACAAGAATTTTAACTGTACGATTACTGTTTTTCACTTGATTGTTTAGTTTAGTTTAGAGATACAGCGTGGAAACAGCCCTTCAGCCCACCGAGTCTGTACCGACCAGCGATCCCCGCACATTAACACTATCCTACACACACTAGGGACAATTTACAATTATACCAAGTCAATTAACCTCTCAAACCTGTATGTCTTTGGAGTGTGGGAGGAAACCGAAGATCTCGGAGAAAAGCCACGCGGTCACAGGGAGAACGTACAAACTCTGCACCTGTAGTTGGGATCGAACCCGGGTCTCTGGCGCTGTAAGGTAGCAACTCTACCGCTGCTCCACTAGCTGTGCCGCCCTAGTCTCTCAGCTGATTCAATCTTTCTGTTACTGCAGCAGTTTCATATTTCCGTTGTCAAAGTTTTTGATTTGAAACAAACAATGTAATTTTTGGTTTGAAACAATGTTAAATCTAAAAGTTCCAACTGTTGAAAGAAAAATAAATCCAGCTGCGTATTATGTGCTCAGTTGCAGAGGGAATGATTATGGATATCTTGACCTTCTTGTGCTCAGCCACACAGTTGCTTATTAACAACATTTCTTTACAAAGAAACATTTCCAGTCTGGCGAGTTTTCGTTGTAAATTCTCACACATTAAACCTTAAGAATAAACATGCCTAGAAATTAGATGGCGTAGCGGGCGCCGTTTATTTCCACAGACAATGATTGTAAATGTACTTACCACAGAGGGAAACGCAGAAGTGACCCTCTCCTGGTTATACATATGCTGCCATTCCCACATTCAACCAGACAGATCCGGGTGTGTTTCACACTTGTATGTGTGAAATAACCATGCATATCTAATCTGAGTTTATGTCATTCTCCATGCACCACTCATTTTGGGCTATCATGGGAGAAATTGGAAATAACAATCATGGCCTTTATTGTACAGTGCCAGATTGGTGCCCAGCTAAAGAGGTGCTATTTTGGTGCCATTTTACAGTCCCAGCTGCAGCTGGCCACAAAGGCCGATTGCAGCCATCGCCTCCATTCCAGTTGTCCCGCGAACCGATGTCCCTCTCCACACCTGGCCTTCTTCCGCCCTTGTTCTCTCTGATCAGCCCTGCTCCCCAGTTAGTTATTATTAAGCAAACCTCTCCTCTCCCACAGAATCTCTGGATTCAGCCTCAGTTCCACATGACAGCTTTGTTCTGACATTCTCCTCCCCCTTACTACAATCAGTCTGACCCAGAACGCTGCCAACCACATTCGTCAGAGATGCTGCCTCACCCGCTGAGTTATCCCAGCACTTTTTGCTCAAGACTCCATCATCTATACAACACTACAGCACTGGTCAAGAGAGCCCAGCAGCGACTACACCCTCTCCGAAGACTACGTAAAGCAGGTCTCCCCACTACACACCTACGAACTTTTTATAGGGGGACAATCGAGAGCACGTTAACCTACGGCATCACTTCCTGGTTCGGGAGCTGCAAGGCGTACGAACGGCACCAACTAGACAGGATTGTGAAGACCGCTAGCAGGATTATTGGTGCTCCACTCCCTTTCCTGCTGGACATATACAGGAAGAGATGTATCAGCAGAGCCATCTCCATCATCAAAGACCCCTACCACCCATCGCATCACATATTCTCCATCCTGCCATCTGGGAAGAGGTGCAGGAGCATTAGCTGCAAAACCAGCAGGATGCTCCTCAGCTTCTTACCGCAGGCTATAAGACTGATAAATGGACTTTGCCCCCTGCCAAAGTATCGCGCACCAACCACCAACCTGGACACACTGCAGCAGAGCCACTGTCGTGACGCTGCCGATCGGAACGCCTGTTTATGTTTAGTAGAGAGTAGAGTATTTAATTTGTTCATGATATATGTATTTTTATTTCTATTTATGTTTTACTGCACACTGGTTGAGCAACATTTTTTTTGTTTCCTCTGGGTATGTGAGTACTCAGGAAAATGACAATAAAGATATACTATACGATATGTACCTACCATTCTGTCATAGAAACATAGAAAATAGGTGCAGAAGGAGGCCATTCGGCCCTTCGAGCCAGCACCGCCATTCATTGTGCTCATGGCTGATCGCCCCCTATCAATGGCCCATGCCTGCCTTCTCTCCATATCCCTTGACTCCACTAGCCCCATAGAGCTCTATCTAACTCTCTCTTAAATCCATCCACTGCCCTATGTGGCATGGAATTCCATAAATTCACACCTCTCTAGGTGAAAATGTCTTAAATAACCTCCCCTTTATTCTGTGACTGCGGCCCCTGGTTCTGGACTCGCCCCACATTGGGAACATTTTTCCTGCATCTAGCTTGTCCAGTCCTTTTATAATTTTATATGTTTCTATAAGATCCCCCCTACTCCTTCTAATCTTCAGTGAATACAAGCCTAGTCTTTTCAACCTTTCCTCATATGACAGTCCCGCCATCTCAGGGATCAATCTCGTGAACCTACGCTGCACTGCCTCAATCATAAGGATGTCCTTCCTCAAATTTGGAGACAAAACTGTACACAATACTCCAGCTGTGGTCTCACCAGAGCCCTATACAACTACAGAAGAACCTTGCTCCTATACTGAAATCCTCTTGTTATGAAGCCCAACATTCCATTAGCTTTCTTCGCTGCCTGCTGTACCTGCACACCAACTTTCAGTGACCGGTGTACAAGGACGCCCAGGTCTCGCTGCACCTTCCCCTTACCTAACCTAACCCCATTGAGATAATAATCTGCCTCCTTGTTTTTGCCACCAAAGTGGATAACCTCACATTTATCTATATTATACTGCATCTGCCACGCATCTACCCACTCACTCAACCTGTCCAGGTCACCCTGCAACCTCCGAACATCCTCTTCACAGTTCACACTGCCACCCAGCTTTGTGTCATCTGCAAACTTGCTAGTGTTGCTCCTAATTCCTTCTTCCAAATCATTAATATATATGGTAAATAGTTGCGGCCCCAACACTGAGCCTTGCGGTATTCCACTCGCCATTGCCTGCCTGTCCTTATAACGTTACAATGTCCTTTCAGTTTCATTGTCTTGAAGCATTGTTGATGACTGCAAAACTCCAGAATAATGATCATTGGCACACAACTGCTTCAACCATCCAGCACGCCCTTCAGAACACACTGGCATTTGTAAACCATCCTATTTCCCTACCGGTGAATGCAAGTTAGACATCTTGAAAAGGTTTTCTACATGCTGCAAACAAATCTTATTCAATCTCTGTACTTTATCACATTCATATTTGTATACAGTTCACTACAAGTATCCTTCAACATGAGCACTTAGGTACATCTTAGATAAGCATCTCAGATACAGTGCAAGTGTATAGCAGTAGTGCAGCAAAATACAGAATCGCCATTTTCAAGTCCCAATATGCAAGTACGGCGTTCTTGACCTGACCATGAAAGCCTGTTATCCTGTGGTCGACCTGGCCAAGCGTTTCTGCCATGACCTCCACCGTTGCTGGCCGCGTTCAGTCCATAATCTCAGCCTCTTGGAGCAGCGCACAGTCCAGCCGAGCCCTTAATGAATGATTTATGTCCCTAGAGGAACTCTCATGTATTCAAGCAGCCTTCACAGCCTTCTGTGGCAATGAATTCCACAGATTCACAACCCTCTGACTAAAGAAATTCCTCCTCATCTCCTTCTTAAAGTAACATCCTTTAATTCTGAGGCTATGACCTCTGGTCCTAGACTCTTCCACTGGTGGAAACATCCTCTCCACATCCACTCTATCCCGGCCTTTCACTGTTCGGTAAGTTTCATGTAAGTCCCCCCCCATCCTTCTAAACTCCAGCGGGTAGAGGCCCTGTGCCGTCAAATCATATGTTAACCCACTCATTCCTTCTCGTATACCTCTGCTGGACCTTCCCCACAGCACCAGCACATCCATCTTCCGATATGGGGCCCAAAAGCTTAATTAAGTCAGGTAATTTGAAACTCCGGGAGCGCCTGTATTTATGCCACAGATAATTACAAAAACAGTGCCATGCTTTCAGTTTTTCAGTCTGCAGGAGTCTGTTCTCCACCAAAATAAAGCAATATTCCAGGGAGAATATTTATGTTAGGTGAAAAGTCTATATGGGGTTCAGAGGAACAGAAAATTGTCTTGATGTTACAATTGACTTGTTCCCATTTGACAGAGCATATTTTGTGAATATTAAGGTTTATCTGTGTAAACAATATTAATATAATTTTGCAAAATGTTTTGAGTTATTTCCAAGAGCATGTAGTTGATTTGTAAATGTAACATTATTACGTTCTTTATTGTGAAACATCCTAAATAGTTAAATGGTATACATTTTAATGGTGAGATTTTTAGTTTAATGCTGATTAAAATGGATTTGGGGCAGTTATTATAGTAAATAAAACTGTCATAATTTCTGCAACTTAAGATGAATGAATGAATGAATGATTGAATGAATGAATTGGTTTATTGACCAAGTATTCACCTACAAGGAATTTGCCTTGGTGCAATAAGATGTATTTATAACATAAAATATAATTTGATGTAATTGTATTTGATGCTTAAAAATTTTGATTTTAGTAACTTATATTTATAAAAAAATTATAGATGAGAAATATCTGATGTAAGCATCACACAGTAGGTGGTGCAGCGGTAGAACTACTGACTTACAGCACCAGAGACCCGGGTTCGATCCTGACCACGGGTGCTTGTCTGTATGAAGGTTGTACGTTCCCCCCGTGACTTGTGTGGGTTTTCTCTGAGATCTTTGGTTTCCTCCCACACGCTAAAGATGGTTAATTGCAGGTTAATTGGCTTGGAATAAATGTAAATTGTCCCTAATGTGTGTAGGATAGTGTTAGTGTGCGGGGACCGCTGGTCGGCGTGGGCTGAATGGCCTGTTTCCGTATCCCTAAACTAAACAAAACAAACTAACAATATTATTTTTCTTTGTACAAATTGTTCTCTCCACATTATGTCTGTTGCTCTACAATTTGGAGGAAATATGTTTTTTAAAGCAGGTCTAAAAATTGTATTTAGCAACTGCCAGGTGTGAGACCAATAAAACCAATAGCCCCTTCCTCTGCGACTGAGAATCCATTAATCTGGGATGTTCCTATTTTATGTAGCTCAAACCTGCCATTGCATAGACCCACTGGATCAATGCAGGTCCAGAATACTGATATCATCTATGGTACATTTTTAATATTTTAGAAGTGGAACGAATTTCCATTAAAATGTTCTAACAATTATTATTCTCTTGTAGTTTTCGAAGATTTACACGGTCAAACAGTGTGACTACAGCAGTGCAGGCCGATCTGGATTCCAGAGAGCATTCAGAAATTACAGTGGAACCCCAGGAGGTTGTTTCAAGTCCATTGCTAAGACAGCTCTCCAAAGACACATGTACAGCTAGCTTTCTTGCATCCGAGGACAACCATTTGCAGGCCAGAGCACAAGAAAACGCCTTTGACTCCATTTTTGATCCCTCTTTTCTGCCACCTCCTGAACCCTGGATTGACTCTACATCAGAGGCAGAAGTAGAAGCAGGTCAGAGGTCAGTGTGTCAAAGGGACGGTCGATGGTTTATGAAACTGCTTCAAGCTGAAAAGGAGCGCATGGATGCCTGGTGCCAACAGATGGAGAAAGAAGAACAAGAAAATGCCCTTTCTGAAGAAAGTAAGTGAATGTAGAAAATCCACAACAGGTAACAAATTCTATCCTGCATAAGAAACAAACATAAAACCACTTGTTACATAACATTCAGGCTGGCACGGAGGTGTCGCAGTAGAGTTGCTGCCTTACAGCGCCAGAGACCCAGATTCAATCCTGGCTATGGTTGCTATCTGTACGGAGTTTGTACGTTCTCCCTATTACCCGCATGGGATTTCTCTGGGTGCTGCGTCCCACACTCCAAAGAAGTACAGGTTTGTAGGTTAATTGGCTTTGGTAAAAGTGTAAATTGTCCCTCAGGTGGAGGTTTAAGTTAGTGTGCAGGGATCTTGTCTTAGCGGGCTGTTTCTGCACTGTATCTCTAACTAAACTAAACTAAATTAATCTAAGGTTGGCTTGTTTAATTGTTCACTGCCTAATTTTACCAAAATTAAGGCAAGACAAAATGGGGGGAGTAGGGCTCATTTGGATGGGTGAAATAAAATTTCTGTGTAAAGTGGTGATATATAAAACATTTTTCTAAATTGTGTCATAGAGCTATACAGCGTGCAAACAGGCCCTTAGGCCCAATTTGCCCACGCTCACCAACATGTCCCATCTACACTAGCCCCCCCCCCCCCCACCTACATTTGGCCCATATCCCTCTAGACCTGTACTATCCGTGTATCTGTCCAAATGTTTCTTAAACGTTGCGATAGTACCTGTGACATGAAAAGAACACCAAAAGCAGTTGATACTTTCAAAGTTAGGTTGAACAATGTCGCAAACAGTTTCAGATGCCACTTGGCCTTCTACTGTCCAAAAGTGGAGAATATGAGAGGTGTACATTTCCTGCTCAAAATCTATCACATTCTTCTTCTTTCGTGGCCTTATGCTATACACATATGTCTTCTTCTTTCGTGTTCTTATGCCACTGCTGTACACATCGTTGCGCTACTGGTGTGTTAGTGCAAGGTCTGCAGTAGTACATGGATTATCCAGCAATGGGCATTGCAGTAGGTGTTGCATTGTCTGGGTCTGTGTGCCACAGTCACAAGTTGTTGTACCCTCGATGTAGCTCCATTTATGCATTGTCACCCCTGACCGCCTGACCCCGGTTCGCAGTCGGTTGAGACATCTCCACATTAAAGACAGACAGTCTTCAGACACTAGTCTGAAGAAGGGTCTCGACCCAAAACGTCACCTTCTCTCCAGAGATGCTGCCTGTCCCACTGAGTTACTCCAGCATGTTTTGTCTATCTTCGGTGTAAACCAGCATCTGCAGTTCCTTCCTACACATCAAAGACAGACAGACATTAGGGCATCTTTAACAATTCCTAAGGCAGGGTTATTGGTGTATGTAATTTAGAGCCCTAACTACTGCAGGTCCAGCTGCAAACTGTAATACAGGCACTTTGTGTTTTACGCAGGGTTGCGTGCTTGAACGGCAGTGAGTAGATCAAAAAGAGTGCAAATCAAATAGGCCAGGCACCGCAGGCAACAGAACTGCCATGCAGGCTTAAATTTGAGCGCGTTAGTCCCAAAAGTAGAACCAAGTAAATTAAACCTTGGTAATAATTACTAAATGACTTGGTTGGCTTGGATAGAGTGGATGTGAAGAGAGTGTCAGACGTTATGGGGAAATGGCAAGAGAATGGGGTTAGGAGGAAGAAATAGATCAGCCATGATTTAATGGCAGTGTAGACTTGATGGGTTGAATGGCCTAATTCTGCTCCTAGCACTTATGAACTTATGAATTACACAAGTACGTTATTCTATGAACGTGTAGATCAAGAACACACAAAGCATAAGGTGTCTGTACCAATGTTATCTTTTCCTTCTCAGTACCTTGGTACATGTGACAATAGAGTATCATTCATTCATAAAGTATCATTCACTCCTCATAGGTCTTTTTCACGGGGCGACTTGACGCAAGATGTAGCCAGAGTGAAGTGGTCGTGGTCTAGCACGATATCACACGATATAACGGGGGTGTAGACAAAGAGTTCCCACGGTACTTGACATTTCTGTTATTTGTGCGAGTGACTTGTCCGTCTCCCAAGCTTTCCCGTTAAATCTTGAATGACATTGTAAGTGTAATTAAATCATCACGTGGCACAAATTATGTCACTTTTTTATTCACACACTATAAATATCCTCCCTTGGTTGAATTGGTATATACACACACAAAGCAGAGTTTTACTGTGTATGTGGGAGACACAGATGGAGTGAGCACAGTTACTGAGGCAGAGTCTCTCAGCCTGTGTCAGAGGGAGGGAGGGAGAGAGAGAGAGGCACACACAAGGTGGATGTGAAATCTCACCTGCCTGTTTCAGTGACAGACACCCGCCGCCAGTAAATGAAGCCACCTCCATCTGTCTCCCCTTCCTCTCCCTCGACTCCCCCACCTTTCCCTCCCAACTCCAGTCCCGTTCCGACCCCCTGGGAAACTGAAGGGAGCAACAATTAACTGCTGCCTGCCCGCTGAGAGAGTGAGTGTAAGTTACCTAAAATTAAATAATTCAATGTTCATAGTGAACACGGACACAAAATGTTGGTGTAACTCAGCAGGTAAGTCAGATCTGGGAAGAAAAACTTAAAAAGCTGGAGTAAGTCAGCGTGTCAGGCAGCATCTCTGGAGAAAAAGTATAGGTGGCGATTCGAATCGGAACCCTTCTTCAGACATCCTAATCGGAATTGAGTCTGAAGATGTGTCTCATCCCAAAACATCACCTATTTTTCTCCAGAGATGCTGCTTGACTCGATGAGTTACTCCAGCTTTTTGTGTCTGTCTTCGTTTTAAACCAGCATGTGCAGTTCACTCCTTTACACGGATCTCTGGAGAACATTGATTGGTAGCGTTCCGAACCCTGCTTCGGAAAGGCATCGATCGCTGGTCGGCGAGGACTCCGAGCTGTATCTCTCAAAGAAGTACATGTGAAAAATTTCTCACGGACCATAAAAATGCGGGACCTTTCAGTAAAGTCCCTTTTAAAGATTATAGTTATTTTCTTGAATCTCTAACATAACTCATGAATAAGTTGATGTCCATATGCAGATGCAAATCTTTATTTTTTAAATTCAATCCCACAGAAGACAATTTTTACTCACCTTCTGTCCCCTCTGTCCAGCTTCCGGGTTCACCGTTCGCAGGAGTTCCCACGGTACACGCAAGAGTCAGTACGGATATCGCACTGGCCACTACGTGCATATAATGTTGCAATGTTCAACCACAAGTGTACAAGTCACTCTTGGAGAAATTCAAGCTTGTTTGAATTTTCTCCCGAGTCACCAAGTTACACGAGTACCTGCCGTTAGCGCCACGGTGGTCCACGAATGCCGTACGGTTATCGCAAGAGGTTCCCACGATGTTCAACTCTGGTTAACTCTTGCGTCAAGTCGCCCCGTGAAAAAGGGGTTTCAGCGTGAAGTTCATGACAGCTCCAGCAACTATTGTTTTGGTCCATTAAAAAACTGTAAGGAAAGGATCATTTAATCAAAATTGGAGGGAATTTTACACAAATTCTAAAATTTTAATTAATTCACATGGGATCTGCTTAAATATATTTAATCAGCATTGTTGGGATGAAGAAGGAAGGAATTAATCACACATAAATGAGATGAACATTTTATGAGAGGCGTAGATAGGGTAGACAGTCATAATCTTTTCCGCAGGATAAAAATGAGGGGATGAGAGAGGCAAAGATTAAAGAAGACTAGACGAAGTGGGACGCATTGGATCCCAGTCACCACAGGGTGTGTGTGGTTGGGGGGGGGGTCAGGGTGGGAGGGGAGGTGTGTATGTGGGCTGGAGGGGTTTGCTAGGGGGGGGAGAGAGGGGGATGTGGGGGAAGGAGGGTGTGTGTGGGGGAGGTAGGATGTGGGAGGGGGTGGTTTGGGGGGGTTGTTTGTGGGCAGGGGGTTGTTGAGGGGAGGGGGTGTGTGTGGGCGGGGTTTGTAGGCAGGGGGTGTTGTGAAGGATGAGTCTATGGGTGCAGGGGGAGTGTGTGGGGGGGGGAGGGGGTTGTGAGGGGAACGGGGGTTTGTGGGGTAGAGGGGAGTTTGTGAGGGAGAGAACAGGTTGTGGGGGTGGGGGTTGTGGGGGGGGAGAGGGGTGTGTGTGGGCGGGGATGGAGGGGAGGGGTGTGTGGGCGGGGGGAGGGGTGTGTGGGGGGGGGGTGGTGTTGTCGGGATGTGTCGTCAGGGGGAGGGTGTGAGGGGTGTGTGGGAGGGGGGTATGTGTGGGAAGAGGGGTTGGGGAGGTGCGTGGGCGGGGGGGATTTGTGGGAGGGGGGTTGCGGAGGAGATGGGTGTGGGGGGGGTGGGGAGGAGTCGTGGGGAGGTGGGAGGGGTTTTGTGGGCGGGGGGAGGGGTGTGGGGGTAGGGTGGGAGAGAGCTCGGTGGAAAGACGGGGGAAGAGCCATGGGGAGAGTGCGGTACCACGGGGGGGAGGGGCAGGAGCCAGCGAGGGGGACCAGAGGGGAAGGGGTTGGCGGTGCGATGGGGACTCACATCGGTCGCTGGCCGCTGGTCACTGGCCGCTGGTCACTGGTCGCTGGTCGTTCTTCTCCGCCGGGATCAGAGTTTCCGCTTTCCGTTTGGCGACATCGGCGCCATCTCCGACTCCGTGCCGGGCTGGGCTGAGCTGGGCTAAGTTGGGGCTGGGCCGGGTTGGGTTGGGCCAGGCTGGGAACGAAACTTGGTGCACAGGAGAACAGTGAGTAAGCTGGCGAAAAATCGTAGCGCTATCGCGTACCGTTTGTGTGCAAATAGAATGACCGCCAAACCAGAAGATAACAAGATTAGATTTTTAGTTATGTATACATGTGTGTGGGAAGTTGTTTACACACAGAGTTATGGGTGCCTGGAATGCACTGCCAAGGGCAGTGCTGGAGGCAGATTTGATAGTGGAGTTTAAGAGTCTTTCCGATAGGCGCATGTATGTGCAGGGAATAGAGGGATATGGATCACAGGTAGGCAGAGGAGATCATGTCTAGCAGAGTCTTTGTAGGATGAGGGGCCTGTTCCTGAGCTGTACTGTTCTATGTTCTGTTTTCTAGCATTCTATAATTCTAAAAGATGAAAATGGTGTGTTTCTTTGTGTTCGATTTTCAAAATTGCAGTTTAAACAGACAGCAAGTGTGCCACAATGGCACAGCGGTAGAGTTGCTGCCATACAGTGCTTACCGTGCCAGAGACCCAAGTTCAATCCCGGCTACGGGGGTTGTCTGTATGAAGTTTGTATGTTCTCCCCATGACCCTGTGGGTTTCCTCCGGGATCTTTGGTTTCCTCCCACACTCCAAAGATGTCCAGGGGCTTGGTATAAATATAAATTGTCTCTAGTGTGTGCAGGATAGTGTCAATGTGCGGGGATCGCTGGTCGGTGCGGACCCGGTGGGCCGAAGGGCCTGTTTCCGCACTGTATTTCTAAACTAAACTAAACTAAAATTAAAAAGTTGCATTGGCAGAAATTTGCTAAAGTAAATGGCAAAGATTTTCAGCAGAGGTCATTGACTTAAATAATTGCTGTTGCCATATTAGAATGCACTTTTATGCACCCATTTGGGTAGATAAATGGTAGAATCCAGGAATAGTTGATGAGTATAGGTTGTGCAGAGAATTTGTAGGAGGTCACTGCAGATGCTGGTTTCAACTGAACATAGACTTAGCAGGTCAAGGAACATCTCTGGAGAAAAGGAATAGGTAACGTTTCGAGTCAGGTCAAGACCCTTCTTCAGAACTGCTCAAGTCAAGTCAAGTCAAGTCAAGAGAGTTTATTGTCATGTGTCCCATATAGGACAATGAAATTCTTGCTTGTTGCAGCACAACAGAATATTGTAAGCATAAATACAGAACAGTTCAGTTCAATTCAATATACACATAAATGAACAGATAAAGTGCAATAGGCTGTTACAGTTCAGAGTCTGTTTGTTGGTGAGTTTAATAGCCTGATGGCTGTGGGGAAGGAGCTGCTCCTGAACCTGGATGTAACAGATTTCAGGCTCCTGTACCTTCTACCCGATGGCAGCGGAGAGATGAGTGTGTGGCCAGGATGGTGAGGGTCCTTGATGATGCTGGCAGCCTTTCTGAGGCAGCGACTGTGATAGACCCCTTTGATGGTGGGGAGGTCAGAGCCGATGATGGACTGGGCAGTGGTCACAACTTTCTGCATTCTTTTCCGCTCCTGGACACTTAAGTTGCCGAACCAAGCCACGATGCAACCAGTCAGCATGCTCTCTACTGTGCACCTGTAGAAGTTCGAGAGACCGACTCTCCGTAATCTTCTCAGCATGTAAAGGCGCTGATGTGCTTTCTTTATAATTGCATCAGTGTGCTGGGACCAGGAAAGATCTTCGGAAATGTGCACGCCCAGGAATTTGAAGTTCTTGACCCTTTCCACCATCATCCCGTTGATATAAACGGGATTGTGGGTCTCTATCCTACCCCTTCCAAAGTCCACAATCAGTTCCTTGGTTTTGCTGGTGTTGAGAGCCAGGTTATTGTGCTGGCACCATTTGGTCAATCGGTCAATCTCACTTCTGTACTCTGACTCGTCTCCATCAGTGATTCGTCCCACAACAGTGGTGGCGTCAGCGAAATTGATGATGGAGTTCGCACTATGTCCGGCTACGCGGTCATGAGTAAAGCAGAGGGCTGAGCACGCAGCCTTGAGGTGCTCCCGTGCTGATTGTTATCGAGGATGACACATTTCCACCAATACCTACAGACTGGTCTGTGGGTGAGGAAGTCGAGGATCCAATTGCAAAGGGATGCGCAAAGACCCAGTTCTGAGCTTGGTAACCAGCTTTGGGTGGGGTGATTGCATTAAATGCCGAGCTGTAGTCAATGAATAACAGCCTGACATATAAGTTTTTGTTGTCCAGAGCGGAGTGGAGAGCCAGTGAGATCGCATCCACCGTTGATCTGTTGTGGCAGTAAGCTGTTGTGTGCAGTGGGTCGAGGTTCTTGTCGAGGTAGGAGTTGATATGCGCCATAATCAACCTCTCAACGCATCACCACCGACGTTAGTGCCACTGGTCGATAGTCATTGAGGCACGTCAACTTGCACTTCTTGGGCACCGGTATAATTGATGCCCTTTTAAAGCAGGTGGGAACCTCTGACCTCAGAAGTGAGAGGTTGAAAATGTCCGTAAAAACTCCAGCCAGTTGGTCCGCACAGGTTTTTAGAACACGACCGGGTATACCATTGGGTCCAGGCACTTTCCGAGGGTTCACCCCCCTGAAGGATCTTCTGACGTTGTCCTCTGTGACTGTGACAGAAATATCACGGCGAATGGGGGCTCGCGTGTTCTCCCTATCAAAGCCTGGGTAAAACGCATTGAGCTCGTCAAGGAGTGATGCTTTGCTAACATTTGAGCTGCCTCCTGATTTCGTCTTGTGGGAGGTGATGGCGGAACATCCGTCTCATCCTCCAGCTTGGAGCAGATGTCCGTTTTGGCCTTTTTGATGGCCTTACCAAGGTCATATCTGGACTTTTTGTAGGTCTCTTTATCTCCAGGCCTAAATGCCTGGGATCTGGACTTCAGAAGAGTGATTCATCCAAGGCTTCTGGTTAGGAAACGCTCGGAAGGTTTTTGTTGGGATGCAGTCCTCCACACATTTCTTAATGAAGTCTGTGACGACTGTGGCGTATTCATTCAGGTCCGTTGCCGAGTCCTTGAACATTGCCCAGTCTACAGACTCCAAACAGTCCTGGAGTTGTTCCTCTGCCCCTCCCGACCAGCTCTGTACAGTCCTCACCTCTGGGGGTGCGCTCTTTAATTGCTGCCTGTAGGCAGGAAGAAGCAGCACCGCAGTATGGTCGGATTTACCGAAGTGAGGGCGAGGGTTAGAGCGATAGGCGTCTTTGATGGTCGTGTAGCAGTGGTCAAGGGAGTTTGATCCTCTGGTGCTGCAGGAGACATGTTGGTAGAAGATTTCTTTTGGTTGGTTTTGTTGAAGTCCCCGGCTATGGTGGTAAATGCCTCGGGGTAAGCCATCTGGTGCTTGTTGACCACGGTGTGCAGCACCCCAGTGCCAGATGGACATCAGCCTGGTGTGGGATGTAGACCACGGTCAGCATGATGGAGGTGAATTCACTCAGTAGATAGAAGGGATGGCACTTCACAGCCAGGTGTGGAGAGCAGGAGTTGGATGGGACTGCCACGTCTGAGCACCATGCAGAGTTGACCATGAGGAAGACTCCCCCTCCTCTCACTTTCCCAGATGCCAGTGTACGGTCCATGCGATGGATGGAGAAACCTTCAGGCTGGACTGCTGAGTCTGGGGAGCTGGGGGTGAGCCATGTCACGTTTCAGGTCGGGACCCTGGTTCAGACAGATTGCAGTGAAGATTGAACTATGGAGGGTGGCGACCAGAAACATCTCTTGAGGTTTTGCTGCAGTGTCCAGCGTTTTTGTGTTGTGTAATTTGAGGAAGGACATCCTTGTGATTGAGGCAGTGCAGCGGAGGTTCACGAGATTGATCCCTGGGATGGCGGGACTGTCAAATGAAGGCAGATTGAAAAGACTAGGCTTGTATTCACTGGAGTTTGGAAGGATGAGGGTGATCTTATAGAAACAGATAACATTATAAAAAGACTGGACAAGCTAGATGCAGGAAAAATGTTCCCAATGTTGGGCGAGTCCAGAACCAGGGGCCACACAGTCTTAGAATAAAGGGGAGACCATTTGAGACTGAGGTGAGAAAAAACATTTTCACCCAGAGAGTTGTGAATTTGTGGAATTCCCTGCCACAGAGGGCACTGGATGGAGAGTTAGATAGAGCTCTAGGGGCTAGTGGAATCAAGGGATATGGGGAGAAGGCAGGCACGGGTTATTGATAGGGGACGATCAGCCATGGTCACAATGAATGGTGGTGCTGGCTTGAAGGGCCGAATGGCCTCCTCCTGCACCTATTGTCTATGTTTCTATGTCTATGTTTCTATGTTTCTGTGAAGCAGAACACAGAGCATTCCCTCAGCTCCCTTTGGTAAAGCAGCCTTGACCTTAGGTCCTCCACTTTATTTTCAAGGGACTGTACGTTGGCCAGTGGGATAGTAGGGAGAGGGGGCCGAAGTCCCCTGTGCTTCAGTCTGACCTGAAGTCCTGCCCGTCGGCCACGTTTCCGGACACAATGGAGGCCTCGCCGTTGCTTCCAGCTACTGTGTTTACTGTACCTGCTGTTCTGCGAACCTGAGCTGGAACGGGGATTCCCTCGCAGACGGCAGCTCCAGCTCCGTTGCTGCTGGGAGATCCTGCCCGTCGGCTCCGGAGATCTTCCCGGTATCTCCAGGTACAGTACATGTGATCCCCAGTCGGGTCAGGTGGTCTCCAGCGATTGAGGGAACGCTTGCAGTCGGGGGCTCCCGCAGCTGTGGGAGATCGCGATATCGCTAGTGCCTTCAAGTACACTAGCAGCTTGTCCATTGCGGCACCGATTTCTGCTATTTTTCTGATCCAGGTGAGTTGATTGTAGCTGTTATTAATCCTCTTCTGTTGAGCTGCTGGCAAATTGTTTCCACAGGCAGGCACCATCTTTACGTCATGTCAATGCTGCCTGACCCGATGAGTTACTCCAGCATTGTGCATCTATACACAGAAAATTAATGGGGAAATTAAATTGCTGTCAGAGCCAGCATTTATTCGATGGGCCAAGTGGTCTCCTTCGATGTTGTAAGAAGGGGTGACACATTTAGAATGTTGACCATCTCCAGATACCTGGACTGAGTTATCAGTTGTAAGATACTAAAGGGCCTGTCCCACTTGGTTGTCATTTGCGTCTCATTTACGCGTCATATGTAAAATAGGTCAACGCCATGTTACGCGCGACATCGCGCACAAATCACGCGTCATCATGCCGTCTGGTGCGCGTGACGACCTTAGAATACCCTGCGGCACACAGCGACGCATGGTTACACACGGTGACGTAACCATGCATAACCACGCGATACACGTGAGTCATCGGGACGCCAATGCGTCAGCGTGCATGCCCAATACATCAGTGTGCGTACGTGATATGTCTCGCAGGTAGCGCGCAAGGATTTTGTGCAGCACGAAATCCTGGAGTGCCGCGCGATACTGCGCGCAACTCCACACTCCTCCACGCCTCTCCATGCGTCCATCACGCGCTACCCGTGCGTCATAACCCAACGCCCACATTTTTGGTGGTTGCGTAAATGGCGCGCAAATGACGGCCAAGTGGGACAGACCCTTAAGAGTTCTAGCAATCCCAAACCTGCTCAGTAACAACAGTATAATAGCTGCCTGTTTCTCCATGGAGAATGACTTTCTATTACTCCTTTGTCCCTTAAATGATCACTTGCCAGATCAGATTTCCTTGTTTGCTCATTGTACCTACCTTGTTGCCACCATTCTGTTGTAAACAAAGAGGTGAGAAAGCTTTCATCTTCCATTTCTTCCAGTCTGGTCTGACTTTGATTTATAGGTTTAATTGAGTACACCAAAGAAGCATAAAAATGTACAGCCATTACTAAATGTGCATGTTAAGTACAATAGATTGTATGATTTGTTACCTCAGCTGATATTTGTAATTCAATACAAAACCCTTTCCATCATGAACAATGAGGGACTCAAAGTGCTGGAGTAACTCAGTGGGTCAGGCAGCATCTTTGGAGAACATGAATGGGAGATATTCCTGCTTATGTCAATGCTGCCTGACCCGCTGAGTTACTCCTAGTTCTTTCCTGCGCACTAGGAAAAATGTACAGAACCCAATAACCCGACAAATATGCACGACTGGAATGTGGGATGAATCAAGAGCACCCGGGGAAAGCCCATACGGTCACTGGGTGAACGTAGAAACTCCATACAGACATGGTCAGGATCTACCCTGGTTCTCTGGCGCTGTAAGACAGCAACTCTACTGCTGCATCAATGTGCCCAACTGCACGCTACCTTGCTTATTGGCATCAAGACAATAATAGTCATCTTCAAGCAGGTGGGGACTTCAGAATGGAGTGTGTGTGGAGGCGCTAAAGATGTCCACAGATACTCCAACCAGCTGGTCCGTGCAGCTTCTGAGGACAAGACTGGGGATTCCTCCCAGCCCAGTAGCTTTCCGCAGGGTTGCTCTCAGGAAGAAGAAGGGTCCCCGGCTGAAATGTCACCCATCGTTTTCCTCCAGAGATGCTGCCTGTCCCGCTGAGTTACTCCAGCACTTTCACCCTTATGAACTTTGATCTGACATCAACTGTGATCAGAGGTACAGAGGTGTGTGGCATGAGTCCACTGATCTTCAGTTCAAAGCATTGGAGATTCTGAACGTAATTTTCTTTGCTCATAGCAGCATGGCAGTACAACGGTTAGTGCTGCTTCTCACATTTGCAGTGGCCTGAGTTCAATCCTGACTCAAGGTACCGTCAGTGCTAAGTTTGGAGATTCTCTCCGTGACTTTGAGGCTTTTGCCAGGTGTCATAGGATCAAATAGCGTAAAAACAGGCCCTTGCGCCCAATTTTCCCACACCGACCAACATGTCCCATCTACACGTTCCACCTGCCCATATTTGGCCCATATCCCTCTAAACCTGTCTGATCCATGTACGTGTCTAATTGTTTGTTAACGTTGCAACAGTCCCTGCGTCAATTACCTCCTCTGGCAGCTCGCTCCATACACCCATGGCCCTTTATTTGCCCCCACTTCTTCCCATGTCTCAAAGAAGCACAGTTATGTTACGAGGCAAGTCGCATTGGAGGTCTCTCCCGAAACCAAGCGAAGAAGGATTTGGGAAGGTGGTGGAAAAGACAACCAAAGGCGAGACTTAGCAAGGTTTGGCATGAAAATTGCAACTGCTATATCGACTTAGAAAGTAAAAAAATAAATTTAGGAGCCCAATCTTTGTTCTGCAGACAAAATCATGTCCTGCATTCCTGGGTGGTCCCCACATCTGCACTGGATTTGCCTCGATTTACCAGCTGTATCCGTTTGGAAGATAAAAGTCCCATTGAAGGCCTCAGCAGAACCACTTCCTATCGAAATTCAATGACATATCTACATGTTTTTCAGTATTCCTTCAATTGCAACCAGGGATGAAGGCATTAGTTTATTTTTACCACAGCAATCCAACAGCTGCTGTCTCCCAACAGTTGTCTTAGCTCCGTCACTTCATACAAGACCAGGGATTCTGCAAGGCTCCGTAAATAATGGGTAAACTCGCTGATCCACTGTGAGAGCTACAAGTCGCCCTTTACATCCGAGTGAGAACAAATCTATTTTGTTTTACAGAATAAAAATGAGTACACGTATAACAGTACATATCTAAACTGATATTCCAGCACATGAAATGGTGGAGAAATTTAACCATTTCTTGAACAACTTCCTTTACGAGTAATCAACAAAGAATCTTAAAATATCGTAGCCAAATGAAAATCACCAAGTGTAACCTTAAAGAGCCTGTCCTACTTGGACAATCTAATCCGCGAGTTCTGGCGAGTTTGCCCTCGACTCGTACTCGCAGCATGGTTGACACGAGGTTGTAGGAGGTCTTTGTAACTCTCCTTCATGCTTGAGGGTGGTTTCCGTGTACTCGAGGCCTCAGCTAGGTCGCGGCATTTTTTTCAACATGTTAAAAAATGCCCGCGAGTAAAAAAAGGTCACCGTGGAAAAAATCAAAACTTTTTTTACCGTTTGGTTTAGTCGTAATAGTTCGGCATGTTAGTCGTAGGTAATCGAGGGTAGTTGAAGGTAGTCTAAGGTAGTCGTAGATCAGGCACGTGCCGTCAGTAATTACTCAGGGTAGTCAGTCAGTCGGCTTTAAAAATAAAATCTTAAACCGCGCATGCGCAGATTGTTCTCCTCTCCGTAAAAATAAAAAATAAAAATAAAAAAGTAACAATTCAATTTGCCCAATTTGCTTCCAAATTTGCTTCATTCTGAATTACTGAATGAGTGGTGGGTGGAGGGTGATGGCAGGTGGATAGATGGTGGGGAAAATTGGAGCACACCGGGTTGAATCAGTTGTGATCTTATTGAATGACAATAATGAATGAATGTATGAATAAGTTTATACTAATATTAATTCAAGGGACCAATTGGGGGGAGAGCTTTCACACTGTGTGGAGAGTCTGATCAGGGGTAAAGTTGCGGGGAGGGCAGGAGCACTGAGAAGGATGGGGTTGGGGATCACGCTAGTAACCCATTCAGTCACTGCTGCCGCAGCGCTCCGGGTGCGGAGTCACCGCATTGTGGCCGGGGAGGGAAGCAGCTTGGGTGGCTGCGAGTGGCCGCAGGGACCCGACAGCAGAACTGGCCACCACTTCAGCGCCTTCTGCCGGTCAGCTCACCTCTGGCAGTGCTCTCCGTCTGAACATCTCTCACCTGCCACTCACCGGCTTCGCTCATGTCAGCCGCTTCCTGCAAATCCTTAACTTCCCACAGCCGAGTACCTCAATTGGTCCCTTGAAGGAATTGTTGGAATTTAAGGATTTGCGGGAAGCGGCTGACATGTGCGAAGCCGGTGAGCGGCCAGTGAGCATGATCTCCGACCCCCTCCTTCACAACGCTCCTGCCTTCCCCGCAACTTTACCCTGGGCCACTCCCCTCACGCTGTGAAAGGAACTCTTTCCCCCCCACCCCGGGAAATACAGTATTTAAAAACATATAGCACCAAGAAATTCACTTACCACATTATCGGTACACGAACTTCATTCTTCTTTCTTTGTTTCCTAAGATACTCTAAGATACTTTCCTAAGATAATGACAATTCATGTTTGAAAAATCCGCCAAGAAACTTGCGCTGCGCATGCGCAGTAGGCTCCTGCGCATGCACACAGTCCACGGTGCAAAGGCAGAATTTCTGCTGCCTTCAGCTCTCCCTGCCATTGACGGCTTGAAGCAGCGCCGACGGCACATGGGCTGCACAGACCTTCGCATGTTGCAAGTATTGCGGATGAAAGGCATGGAGAATTATGCCTACCTAACAGATCGATCTCTTAGGTAGGCATAATTCTCCCATGCCTTTACTATTTATATTTAATAATTACCATTTTATAATTTTAGTCAGGGTAGGCAGTGCCTACCTTGCCTACCCTGATGGCACGTGCCTGTCGTAGATAGTCTTCATCATAGTCGAAGGGAGATCGAAGGAGGTCGTCTTCACTCTCCACTATTCGGTGTCCAATTTTCCCGAAGTTAGTCATAGCTAGTCGCAGCTAGTCGAAGCTGGTCTTCAACATAGTCGAAGGAGGTCGAAGGAGGTCTTCAACATGTCAATTTTTCAAGCTCTTCTAAACTCGCCAATTAGGTCGCCCAAGTTGGATAGCCACTTAACAAAATAATAAATGTATTGTTATTTACTTTCCGCTTTGCTGAAAAATTGACTGTAAATCCAGCCAGGTTTGTTGAGGAAAAGAAAGACACAAAACACTGGAATAACAAAGTGGGTCAGCAGCATCTCTGGAGAACATGGATGATGTTTTGGGTTGGGACCCTTCAGACCCTGAGACATTTTTGTGGGAAAAAGATACCGGCAGACTACACAAGAGAATATTACAGGTTAAAGAGTTCATGGGTATCATGTGCCACTGGCAGAAACAAATCAGCACTGTTCATTTATATTAAGACAATACTACGCAGTATAATAGGCAACCATCCACAGACACAGATGGAGTGCTTATTAAAAATGGTTACATTTCTGGTGACATTCACCTACCAACATCCCACCTTGATCCTAATGCCTACAATTTCAACCTGCCTGTCTGAGCAGGCGAGAGGCACACCTGCTGTAAATCCACAAAACACTTTTCTGAAAATTGCTAATCAAGAAGACGATGCAGGGAGCCCTTTACCCAGGGTAGCAGAATCAAGAACCAGGGGACATAGGTTGAAGGTGAGAGGGACAAGAGAGGGACAACCTTTATACTCAGATGGTGGTGGGGGTATGGAATGAGTTGCCAGAGGTGGCAGGTACTATAGCAGCATTTAAAAATTTCCAATGTTCAATAGATTCAGGGTCAGTTCCTGTGGATTGGAGGATAGCTAATGTTATCCCACATTTCAAGAAAGGAGCGAGAGAGAAAACGGGGAATTACAGACTAGTTAGCCTGACCGGTGGTGGGAAAGATGCTGGAATCAATTATTAAAGAGGTAATAATGGGGCATTTGGATAGCAGTAAAAGGATTAGTCCAAGTCAACATGAAAGGGAAATCATGCTTGACTAATCTTCTGGAATTTTTTGAGGATGTGACAAGTAAAATGGATGAAGGGGTGCCAGTGGATGTAGTGTATCTAGACTTTCAGAAAGCCTTTGATAAGGTCCCGCACGGGAGACTGGTGACTAAAATTAGAGCACATGTTATTGGGGGTAGGGTGTTGACATGGACAGAAAATTGGTTGGCAGACCGGAAGTAAAGAGTAGGAATGAACGGGACCTTTTCAGAATGGCAGGCAGTGGCGAGTGGAGTGCAGCAAGGCTCGGTGTTGGGGCTGCAACTGTTTACCATATATATTAATGATTTGGAAGAGGGAATTAAGAGCAACACTAGCAAGTTTGCGGATGACACAAAGCTGGGTGGCAGTGTGAACTGTGAAGAGGTTGTTAAGAGGTTGCAGGGTGACCTGGAAAGGTTGAGTGAGTGGGCAGATGCGTGGCAGATGCAGTATAATATAGATAAATGTGAGGTTATCCACTTTGGCGGCAAAAACAAGGGGGCAGATTATTATCTCAATGGGGTTAGGTTAGGCAAGGGGGCGGTGCAGCGAGACCTGGGCGTCCTTGTACACCGGTCACTGAAAGTTGGCTTACAGGTACAGCAGGCAGTGAAGAAAGCTAATGGAATGTTGGCCTTCATAACAAGAGGATTTCAGTGTAGGAGTAAAGAGGTTCTTCTGCAGTTGTATAGGCCTCCCTGCCAGAGAGGGCAGTGGAGGCCAAGTCACTGGATGGATTTAAGAGAGAGTTAGATAGAGCTCCAGGGCCTAGTGGAGTCAAGGGATATGGGGAGAAGGCAGGCACGGGTTATTGATAGGGGATGATCAGCCATGATCACAATGATTGGCAGTGCTGGCTCGAAGGGCCGAATTACCTCCTCCTGCACCTATTTTCTATGTTTCTAAAAGACACAGACAGGGGTATGTGGATAGGAAAGGTTTAGAGGGATATGGGCCAAATGCGGGCAAATGGCACTGGTTTAGAGGGGGGCATCTTGGTCAGCATGCCCTTCCACTGCTGGAAAAGTCTGATCCACTAAATCCCAATAGCACCCAGAGTTATTGAATTCAATATCTCAGCGATCCTCGAGTACGTGCCGACACTGCAATATCCTACACATGAGAGACAATTTACAATTTTACTGAAGCCAATTAACCTACAAACCTCCACGTCCATGGAGTGTGGGAGGAAACTGGAGCACCCAGAGAAAACCCATACCGTCGCACGGAGAACGTCCAAACTCCATACAGACAGCACCCATAGTCAGGATCGAACCCGGGTCTCTGGCTCTGTAAGGCAGCAGCTCTGCCACTGCGCCACCATGCCGTCCCTGTTGTGTGATAAGCTTGTGCCCATTTGTGCTGCACAGTTTGGGAACATGAAATCAGAGAATCTAACTCACTAGCTTTAATTGATTCTTTATCTCCGTCTTGATGTTGATCTCTTTTTTGGAGTCCCATGGCACAGATATTTGTACCTCTTTGGGTCCTGAAGTCGATAACAATCTCCTTTGTCTTGCGGACCTTGGGGGAAAGGTAGTTGTATTGTTCTTTCCCATCAGTGTTATGTGCTTTTGAAGCATTTGACCAATTTGGTGGATGTATGGTGTGTATATTGAGTGATTTGTAAGTATTTTCTGACACAGACAGAAACAACGTATGAATGTTAAGAGCTGAAACAGTGGTGCCCTGCAGCAGAGCTGCTGCCTCACAGCCCTGGAGACCCGGGTTCAAACCTGACCTTGGCCTCTGACTGTTTGGAGTTTGCATGTTCTCCTTGTCACCGCATGGACTTACCTCCCGCTGCCCCGATTTCTCCCACATCCCAAAGCCACGTTGGTTGGTGGGTTAATTGGCCACTGTAAATTTCCCCCCACTGTGTGGGTGAGGGGTGGAATCTGAGGAGAGAATAAAATGTATGATTATTATAGATGGGTGGTTGATAGCCAGCACTGACTCTGTGGGCCAAAGGGCCTGTTTCTAATGTTCAATGACACTTAACTCTAATGTCTGTAAAAAACAGAAACTGTTCATTACCAGGGAACGGCCTGTATTCTAAAAATTAAATATAACAATTTATTTATTGTTACTTCAGTACTTTTTAGTAATCCAAAGCGTTTAATCATTTAATTAAATGAAAGTTTGTATAGGTTGCCAAAGAGGAACCTCAGGCTTCAATGGCTTACATATTAAGTGAAATTCTCATGATGCAATGGAATTTGTTTGAAGTTCACAGATCATCACTTACTCTCCCCATTCCTTTACCACAGTTTTGGGCAAAATCCGAAGTGCCGTCGGAAGCGCTCAGCTCTTGATGTCCCAGAAGTTCCAACAGTTCAGTGGGCTGTGTGAAGAAAACATGGTATGTGAATGCTCCTTCAGTTTGCAATGCTTCACATCCTTTGACCAAGTCACTGCAACCACAAGAACACCAAGTCACATCCATGGACAATAACACCACCACGTAATTGAGCATTCTGCTTTTGAAGTGTATTCCCTGTATTAGATTAGTTCAGTTTAGACATACAGTGCAGAAACAGGCCCTTCGGCCCTCCAAGTCCGTGCCGACCAGCGATCCCCATACACTAGTATTATCCTACAGACCAGGGACAATTTTACCAAAGCCAAATAACCTACAAACCTGTATGTCTTTGGAGTGTGAAAATCCATGCAGGTCACGGGGAGAGCGTACAGACAGTACACTCGTATCAGGATCGAACCCAGGTCTCTGGCACTGAAAGGCAGCAACTCTGCCACTGCGCCAACATGCCACCCCATATATTTTAACAAAGGTCGGAAAACCTGAGAAACCAAAGATCTATTCATTGTGCTTACGTCACTGTGCATGTGTTCTGAAAAGAAAACAAATACAAAGCTAACAAATTATTTTCCCGTTGCTCACAGAATCCAAATGCATGTCCTCGACTGACCTCCCAAGACTTGGCTGGATTTTGGGACATGCTACAGTTGTCTATTGAGAACGTCAGCATGAAATTTGATGAGCTACATCAACTCAAGGCAAACTGTTGGAAGCAGGTGGAACTTCCTGAAAAGAAGGTATTCCAGATAGATATTCCAGAGAGACGGGAAAAAGATAGCAGTTATCTAATTTGCAGTGCTGTTCAAGCTCAATATATTTTTGCTTGGTGGTTTCACTGTGTGGAATTTGTGACAGGAATCATAGTGTGAAACCCCTTCCCAATAATTCCATGAGATTCAATGCAGCTCAAGGGTCATCCATAAATTACATTTCCTCATGAAATATTTTGGACATCCTAAAGCTACCCAGGGTGAAATCATTTAATTAAACTCGACCAGGCTATTTCAATGGATACCCAAGAGAAAGAAAAATAACAGTAAACAGTTAAATTACTAACAATGTGGTAAGGTCAAGAATTTATCAATATTCATTAGCCACATGAGTTCAGTTTAGTTTATTGTCACGTGTACCGATGTACAAGCTTTTGTTGCAAGCTAACCAGACAACGGAAAGACAATGAATGATTACAATCGAGCCATTCACAGTGTACAGATACATGATAAGGAAATAACGTTTAGTGCAAGGTAAAGCCAGTAAAGTCCGATCAAAAATAGTCTAAGGGTCTCCAATCAGGTAGATAGTAGTTCAGGACTGTTGCCTCGTTGCGGTAGGGTGGTTCAGTTGCCTGATCTTTGCCTTATCCCAAAGCTACATAGGGTGAAATCATTTAACTAAACTGGACCAGAATGGAAACTGAAGAGAAAGAAAATTAATGGTAGACTCAGTTAATTTATAATCAATGAGGTAAGGTCATCCCACCACGACCATAGAGCAGTGCTGAACTACTGTCTACCTCTTTGATGTCCCTCGGATTATCCTTGACTGAACTTTGCTGCCTTTACCTTGCACTAAATGTAATTCCCTAATCATGTCTCTGTACACTGTAAATGGATTGATTGTTATTATGTGTTGCCTTTCTACTGATTGCTTGGCACGCAACAAAAAGCTTTTTCACTGTCTCGGTACACGTGACAATAAATTGAACTGAAGTCGAGAATTTATCATTATTCATTAGCCACATGTTAAAGGGGGATAGGTGATGAGAAAGAGCAAGTATTTAAATAAAACATTGTCATTTATTGCTCCTGGACTACGTACCACTCACAATTACCACATATCTCTTTAGTTTCATCTAATGCTTGTAGGCCCTCTCCTCCATGGACATGTTCAGCTCTTAAGGGATTGGACAGGGTCGATGCAGAAAAAATATTCCTGATGTTGGGGGAGACCAGAACCAGGGGTCACGGTTTAAGAATAAGGGGTAGGCCATTTAGGACTGAGATGAGGATAAACATTTTCAGCCAGAGAGTTGTGGATCTGTGGAATTCTCTGCCTCAGAAGGCAGTGGAGGCCAATTCGCAGGATGTATTCAAGAGAGAGTTCGATATAGCTCTTAGGGCCAGGAATTAAGGGATATGGGGAGAAAGCAAGAACGGAGTACTGATTTTGGATGATCAGCCATGGGCCACACGGCCTACTCCTGCACCTATTTTTTTAAGTTTTGCTGGCGAGGTGCAAATCCTAGTACAAGAAAACCATAGTCTGACGTCGAAGTTAGGTTGATCCACTTGTCAAGCCATTTAGCTGTCAAAGAAAGTGTTCTGTTCGTTTGTGTCATTTGTTGGGCACTCCTTTTAAAATTAGACTGTGAAGATCAGAGTGCAAAGCGTCTGTACACGGTGTATGGCTCAATTGTATCATGCATAGTCTTTCCGCTGACTGGTCAGCATGCAACAAAAGCTTTTCACTGTACTGCAGTACACGTGACAATAAATTAAATTCAACTCAAACAATGCATGGGAAGGATGTCTTTGATCAGGAAAGGATGAACAAAGATATTTACAAGGATGTTACTGGGTCTCGTGTGTTTGAGTTATAAGGAGAGACTGGATAGGATGGGCCATTTTCACTGGAGCATAGCAGACTGTGGGGTGAACTTACAGAGGTCTATACAATCATGAGGGCCATAAATACGATGAATAGAATCATAGTGTCAAACATGGAAACGGGTCTTCCGGCCCAACTTGCCCATGCTGGCCAAATTACCCCATCAAATTTAATCCCAGCTGCCCATGTTAAGCTGCCATTCACTTTTGTCGTGTAAGTAGTAAAGATCGTCCCGCAGAGTAGCATGTGACAGATGCTTGATTGTGTGTCTTCTGAGCTTCCCTGTCTGTTTGTTGAGGTGCTATGTTGATGGTGGTTACTGGAATCTCGAGAGGTTCACTTGTTTCGTATTGGGATTTCAGAGAATCTGCTCTTCACAGATGGGCATGGCTTTGCATCATTCTCTGAGATCCTCTACTCACCATATGGGGTCAGCCATCAACCTATCACTTCTAGTCATGGAGTGCGATCAATGGAGTTACGTCTGAGATACCTTTTGAGTTAAGAAGACACAGAGTGCTGGAGTAGCTCAGCGGGTCAGGCAGCATCACAGAGAACATGGATAAACAACGTTTTGGATCAGGACCCTTCTTCAGTCTGAAGAAAGGTCCTGACCCGAAACGTTGTTTTTCAATGTTCTCCTGAGAAGCTGCCTGATCCACTGAGCTGCTCCAGCGCTCTGTGTCTTATTTTGCAAACCTGTACCGGCAGTTATTTGTTTCTACACTCATTGAAGAAGGGACGAAGATTAGACTTTATTGCCATCCATCATAGTGAGGAATGTGGGGAATCCGCTGTGGTGGATGGTTATGTTAACTTTTATGTAGTTGTGTGCCTTGTTTTTTTAGTATGGCTGTATGGCAATTCGCATATAACCGTACCTTAATTGGTACACGTGACAATAAAAGACCTTTGAAGCCTTTGAAACCTTTGAATGAATATGTTCCTTAAACACCGGAAAAAAACACCCCTTATGTTTTAGCAAAATCTGTGAAACTTGGCAAGTGTTTGAGCAGAGTACATTACATTCTGCAGATTATAGCAATGATTGCAGGTCTAATGCCTGTAAAATGTCAGAACAGTAACATGAATTGCCAACATGAAATGCCTGGTCAAATTCTGTGTTAGATGTGGTTACCAAGAAATATTTATTTGTCTAAATGTTTTTATATATACTGAACTTTTTATTGTTTATTATGGGTTTTTACAGAGTAATCGGTTTTCATATCTGTGTGCTGCTGCAAGTAAGAATTTCATTGTTCCATTTTGGGACACATGACAATAAAATATTCTTGACTCTTGTAATGATCACTAGTTTAGTTTAGAGATACAGCGCAGAAACAGGCCTTTCGGCCCAACGAGTTCATGTCGCTCAGCGATCCCCGAACACCAGCACTATTGTAATTAGGATGTCTTCACAGATTATGCATGCTACACATTCCTGTCCTGTCCAGTTCTTCATCCCTACCATGGGCACGCCGGTCCTATAAGCCGGTGCATCACTCTCTCTCTTTAGATTTGATGCGGACCACGGGGATGAAAGCATGTTGTGTTCCCTCCGCTTGTACTGCAACAAAGACTATGAGTTCTAACGTCTATGTGTGAGTCTGATCATTCAACGTGGTGTCAGAAGTGGGATACGAAGCCACACCCGCAATTGGAGACCAACAAAAGCAGCCACTTCTTTCATCCCCAGTTCCCGACCTCCCATGGTCCACGTTGGCAACTGACATTTTTGAGTGGCATGGCAAACAATACCTGGTTCTAGTCGACTCGTATTCTGGATGGTTTGAAATCGATCTGCTCAGTAGCCCCACCTCTGCAGGGGTAGTCCAGAAGCTGGCACGCCATTTCACTATTCACGGATCTCCGTGTCAGCTACTGTCTGACAATGGCAGTCAATTTACCAGCCAGTACTTCAAAGACTTTGCTACACGCTGGGGTTTTCGTCACATCACCAGCAGCACCGAATACTCACAGTTAAATGGGCTGGCTGAACGTGCTGTCAGGAGTGCCAAACAAGTGATGGAACGATCCCACAGAGCAGGATCACACGTATACCTAGACCTGCTCAACCTGCGCAACATCTCCCATGACCCAATATTGGGTTCACCCGCCCAGCGACTGATGTCAAGGCAAACCCGAGCCACACTGCCTGTAGCGAAACAGACACTAGCACCGCATGTGATCCCATCATCCGCAATCCAGTCCAGGCTACAACAAAAGCATAATGTTCAAAAAGGATGGTATGACAAGACGAGCAGACCACTTCCACCACTAGCCAAGGGACAGGTGGTCCGTCTACAAACCGACAAGGGTCACGACCACCTCGGTGTGAGTTCTGGAACTGCTTCCGAACCACGTTCATGTTTGGTCAGTGCCGATAGCAGCACCAACAGACGTAATAGACAGCACATCCTGCCTGTGAACGAACCAGCACCACCTCCGTATTATCCTGACTGCACAGGTATACTTCCATCCCCATCCAGCGGCATCAGCACGACCATACCACCACTACCATGCGCTCCTGATCCGGTCATAACGCATATGGCCACGCCGCCTCCACCCCTGCCAAGGTCTCCTGTTTCATCGGCAGGTTGCAGTTTCAATCTCCTGCACCAATTCTACCACCGATCACATCTCTGGTGACGGGGGAAAATGTAGGACTGTACCGGACGCGTGCATGTCGTATCTGCAAGCCCACTGTAAAGTACCCGGGTTATGTTTGAACTTCCTTCCAGCTTACTTACACATACTATATGTACTTTATGTAATCAGTATGCAAAATTATGTATTTTGCATGCGATTATCATATCTATTTTATTAGGAATTCATTCTTTAAGAGGAAGGATGTGGATTAGTATGTCTTTACTATATATATATATCACCATACAGATTGTGCATGCTACACATTCCTTATGTCGTCCAGTCTAGATCTTCATCCATACCCTGGGCACGCCGGTCCTATAAGCCGGTGCATCACTCTCTTTAGATTTGATGCAGACCACAAGGATGAAAGCAGGTTGTGTTCCCTCCGCTTGTACTGCAATAAAGACTATCAATTCTAACATCTATGTGTGAGTCTGATCATTCAACAATTATCCTTCACACTAGGGACAATTTACAATTTTACCAAAGCCAATTAACCTACAAACCTGGAGGTCTTTAGAATGTAGGAGGAAACCGGAACTCTCGGAGATAACCCACGCAGTCATGTGGAGAACGTACAGACTCCGTGCAGACAAGCACCCATAGTTAGGATTGAACCCGGGTCCCTGGCGCTGTGAGGCAGTAGATCTAGCGCTGCACCACTGTACCATAGCATGATCTCCTGGTTAAATCAAATTCTGCAAGGCACTGGGCTTTAGTTGTTCAACACGAATCGAGTGAAGTATATCAATGGAGATGTTCAATTACTCTGGCAGTTTTTGTTGTTCTATGTTTCATAAAGGTACAAAATATCAGGAAATGTAACTATTTAACTGCAGCAATTGATGTAATTTGGGTGATAGCGCAACATGCAGACCAAAAGGTTCCCAGCTTCACTCTTCATTTGTGCTGAGTTTGCTATGGAATTAGTGAGATGCTACAATTGAAGATGCCATACGAACATAACACTAACAGGAATAGGCCACTCGGCCCCTCAAGCCTGCCCTGCCCTGCCCTTCTGAATGATTGAGCTGAACATCTACAGGCCTCATCTCTTATTCTGCATCAGTTCTCCATTGCATTTAATTCCCTGAACTTGCAAAATATACCTACTTCCTCTTTAAATACACTTGCTATCTAGCCTCCACAACCTATCGATTCCTTTTACTTCCAGAGATTCACCAGCGTTTGCAAGAAGACATTTGTACTTGCCTCACTTTTAAAAGGTTGCCCTCTAATCATGTAACTCTGCCCCCTGATTCTCCCACTCACGGACTCTGTGTAGCATTTGCACGTTCTCCCCATGGCCACTGGGGCTTTTTCCAGGTGCTCCGGTCTCCTCCCACATCCCAAAGACGTGCGTGTTTCTTGGCTAATTGGCCTCTGTAAATTCTCCCTGGTGTGTAGGGAGTGGATGAGAAGTTGGATAACGTAGAACTAGTGTGGATAGATGATTGCTGGTCAGCATGGACTCGGTGAGCCAAAGGGCCTGTTTCCATGCTGTATCTCTAAACTAAATCTAAACTAATATCTTGACATCTATCCTGCCAAGAATCTCAAATGTTTCAATACGATCAACCTCATTCTAAACTCAAAAGAATATAAATCTCATGTCTATAGATGGAACAACCCACTCATACCAGGAAATACCCGAATGAACCAATTTTACACTGCATCCACTGCCAGTTTATCTTTTCTTATAGGCACACAAGGAACTGCAAATTCTGGTGTAAAAGCGAAAACACAAAGAGTAGCTCAGTGGGCCAGGCAGCATCTCTGGAAGACATTTTGTCCAAAGATGCTGCCTGACCCACTGTGTTAAGGGCCTGTCCCACGAGCATGCGACTGCATGCGGCAAGCGTGACCTAACGTGGTCGCTTGAGCCATACGGCCTCGCGGGGCGGTCCCACTTCGATCACCGGAGCCGTATGGAGTTGTCGGAGCTGGTCCCGACGTTGCGCGGGGCTCCGAAAAACTGACAGTGTCTAAAAATTCCGCGCGGCAACGGCCTGCCGGCCCGCAGCCGCATTGAGGCCGTACGCACCGCCTCGACGGGCATGCGCAGCGTCTTGACGGTGTACGCCTTCACTCGAACTTCACGTCAACTCTTACAGGATCACTCGACCTCCGCGCGGCCCCCGCTTCCGGTTTGGTCGCGCTCGCCGCATGCAGTCGCATGCTCGTGGGACCGGCCCTTCACTCCACCACTTTCTATTTTTTTTAATCCATTCTTAAATACAAGGCCCAGAATTTTTAACAATATTCCTCTGCCCCTGATGCAACAAGGAAAGGGTTTCCCTGGACCTCACCTGTCACCCACCAGCCTCCACATCCAACACATCATCCTCCAACATTCACGTCACCTCCACCATGATCGCACCACTTGTCATATCTTTCCATCTCCATGCTTTTGCGCCTTCTTCAGAGACTGCTTCCTTTCTTCACTCATCCCTTCCCACCCAAACCACCTCTGCCCCAGCTACTTTCCCCTGCAATCGCAGGAGATGTAACACTTGTTCCAACACCTCCTCCAGGGACCCCGACAATCCTTCCCGTTGAGACAGAAGTTCAGATGTACCTCCTCTAGCCTCATCCGGTGTTCCCAATTTTGGCGTCTGTACATTGGCGAGACAAAGCGTAGACTCGGTGACTGTTTCACTGAACATTTACGCTCGGTCTGCCAAGGCCTACTAGATCTCCCAGTACTTAACTACTTTAAATCCCATTCCCATTCCCATTCCCATACTGGCCTTTCTATCCTGGGCCTCCTCCATTCATAAAGTGAGGCCACATGCAAATTGGAGGAACATCGTCATATTTTGCTTGGGTAGCTTTTATCCCAGCTGTATGAATGTTGAATTCTCTAATTTTAGTTAACTTTTACAAACACTCCCCTTTGCTCTCCGCTCCCTCTTCCCCCCCCCCATTCCTCCACAAAAAGTCTATATCATCCTGTTTTTTTTTCTAACATCCAGATCTTCCCTTCCCACTTCCACCACCCCCCACCCCCCTTCACCCCTTCATCTCACAAACAGTCTGAAGAAGGCTCCCGCCCTAAACTTCACCTATCCAATGCTCTCCAGAGATACTGCTTGACCTGCTGAGGCACCCCAGCATTTTGTGTCTATCTTTGGTAGAAACCAGGTTCCGCAGTTCCTTTCCATGAAGAGAGTTGTGAGTCTGTGGAATTTTCTGCCTCAGTGGAGGCCGGTTCTCTGGATACTTTTAAGAGAGAGCTAGATAGGGCTCTTTAAGATATCAGAGTCTGGGGATATGGGGAGAAGGCAGGAACGGGGTACTGATTGGGGATGATCAGCCATGATCACATTGAATGGCGGTGCTGGCTCAAAGGGCCGAATGGCCTACTCCTGCACCTATTGTCTATTGTCTATCGTTTATATTCCAGGTGTGGCCTCATGAGTGCCCTGTACAATTTTAATGACATTTCCCTATTTCTAAACTCCAATCCTCCACAAAAGTATTGCGGGTAACGCAACCTTACTAATACAATCATCGGAAAATCTTGCCTGTAAAATGTGAGTATATTATCAGGGGAACCCTGCACTTCTTCCAGTAATGCTACAGGTTCTGTGCCTTTGATTTAATTTGTCATCAGCAACAGTGCAGCCCTTCTCCCGCTCGTAAAAATTACTGACTCAGAGTCAAGACAGCTGACTCTCAGAGTCAAGGATAATGCCTTAAATGCTGAGAAAAACAAGACAAATAGTCTGTTAGAATAACACTTGAGTTATTTGTTTATCTTGTCATAGAGTCCTACAGCATGGAAACAGGCCCTTCGGCCCACCTTGCCCGCACCGACCAACATGGCCCGTCTGCACTAGTCCAACCTGCCTGCATTTGGCCAATATCCCTCTAAACCTGTCCTATCCATGTACCCGTCTAAATGTTTCTTAAACATTGCGATATTACCTGCCTCAACTACCTCCTCTGGCAACTCGTTCCATATACTCGTCACCCTTTGTGTGAAAAAGTTACCCCTCAGGTACCTCCCCTCCTCACCATAAACCTATGTCCTCTGGTTCTCAATTCCCCAACTCTGGGCAAGAGACTTTGTGCATCTATCCAATCTATTACTTTCATGATTTTGTAAACCTCAATAAGATCACCTCTGTACGATCAATAAAATACATGTTTTTTAATTTAACTATTGCTTCCCAGGAACCCAGAGTTGAGTGGAAGCCAGCAGAATCACAAGAACATTTCATCGTAACTCTCCCTCCCAGTCTCGAGATATCACATTGACACTGTGTAGCTGGCATGTAATACATCAGAGAAAAAGATAATCGCCGTGAGAATTGGAGATGTGGTTATGTACATAATTGTTCTATAATGCTTCAGTAATTTTCATAATCATTGGTGCGTTTCCTTAAGAAATCACAGCAACAATGTTGCCAATTGGTATGGTATTGTACTGTATGGTATTGGTACTTTGTGGTATGGTATTATAATTTGTGGTATGGTATTGTACTTTATGGTATGGCATTGGTACTTTGTGATATGGTATTGATACTTTATTTGTCACATGTACTGAGGTGCATTGAGATTAATTTCAGTACAAGTATCACTATACATAAGCACTTAGAAACATCTTAGATAAGCATCTCAGATACAGTACAAGTGTACAGCAGTAGTAAACTGGGACAGTTTTGAGTCGCCAGTTTTGCACCACTTTCAAGTCCCGGTTGTTGTAGGTGCAAGGTTCCTGACCTGACCATGAAGGTCTGTTGTCCTGGAGGCGTTGTTGGGTCGGCCTGGCCAAGCATAGCCGTGGTGTCCTCCACCGCTGTAGGTCACGTGCGGTCCACAGGCTCGGTCTTTTGGAGCGGTGCCCGGTCCGGCCAAGCCCCAGGCTGTTGCAGGGCCTCCAGTGGCCCACTCCACCGTCGAGGCACCGCACTCCATCCCGCAGCCGGTCTGCTTACTGGCCCTCCATCCGACTCCTTCCACTCTGGGCGGGCGAGCCGGGCCTCCAGGTGAGTTCCCAGTCCGCGGTGCAGGTCCTCGATGCTGTATGTATCTGCTAATTGTGTGTAACGTTATGGCTGTGCTTTGTCACACCTACCCGAAAGAGCAAGGTTTCTAAATGACTGGCATGTTTATTTCTGCAGGAGAAAAGAATACCCCCTCCCGTGCCAAAGAAACCTCCAAAGGGTCAGGTACCCCTGAAACGTGAAAAGTCGCTTGAAGCCACAGAGAAGCAAAGGCAGGAGGCACGGAAGCGTCTAATGGCTGCCAAACGAGCTGCGTCGGTAAGACAGAATTCGGCCACCGAGAGCGCGGACAGTATCGAGATCTATATCCCAGAGGCCCAGACCAGACTATAAACCACACTGGAGAGCAATGGTGATAACTTTCCAAACACAGACCTGGTTGTTTGTAACCTTCATGTTACAGGTTCATGACAGATACAACCTTAGTGCTTGTATCCCTTTAACCCTCTGAAGGATCTTTTACAATCAGGACAATAATGAGCAGGTGTGGCATTCTTAATAAACCCAGGTTAAAAAAAAAATTGTAAACTGTTTTAGCATATTCTACCATTAATGTTTAGCTCCGTAAAATATTTGCTAACTGCCATGTCACTTGCATGGCTTCACTCTAATAGTTGTTGCAGGTGCTTTATTGAAACCCCTTTCTGGTGTTCTTGCTCCATTTAATCATCCACATATGTAGTTGCGTTACCAATACTGACAGTAGTTTTAAGTAAATGAAGTGGAAACAAAAAAATAAATATGTGTGCAGCAATAGAAACAACAGGTCTTCAATACTGATGAAAGGCCATTGATGTCTACCTGATTGTAGATGTTAAGATGTTAGGATCACGGTTGTTGATTTCAGAGTAGATGGAATGCATAACTCTCAACCACTCACTTTTGTAACAGGACTTTAACAGCAGTGGACATATACGTGCTAACAGCTCAGTATATCAAAGGCAAAAACCACTGACATTGTTTTGCTATTGAAGTGCATTACCTTCAAAGGTTTGCAATGTTCAAGGGTTTGCAATGATGCATCAAACATAAATTGAAACCACTGAGGGGAACATTTAAAGCAATCCCATGGATCATCCTTGCGTTTGTAACAGTTTTGAAAATGGACCTTTTTAACATGAAAAACCAGCGATAGTTGCAGGCAACGCTAGAGGTAGATAGAATAAATGAAAGGCATGTGCAAAATGGGCTTTTGAATCTTTGTGTTCCCTGTTTCCATGCAAATTCACTTGTGACACTGGACTGCTCCTTACTGCCACTTTTTAATAGATAAGAATTTGGGAATAATATGGAAAACAACGTCTTTGTATCTGAACCATTAGGGTAATGTAGTGAATATACAAACTTTTGAAAGATATAGCCAGTCATAGACTCTGTTGCTTATTTAAGGAGGAGTATCTGCCTATGAAATTCAGCAGGTAAGGGCTAGTGATTTTTTGTTGAAATGATAAGCTGTACCTTGAGGCCAAGTTGGTCAGAGCAAATGAGACTTTTTTAGCTGCGTCCTTTATCGATTTCCCTTTGATCCACAATACCTAATGTTCTTTGTACACACTGTTATTGATTGTATATGTTTTAATTAAGATTTGTCTAATAAAGTCCCGTTAAGAGTAAAATTATCAGTTCCAGTTGATGTAATTTGTCAGTCAGTTGAGCTCTTTCATTTTCTATATATGTTGATTTCAAATGAGTTGGCGACCTGGGCTGTTGGTGCATTTGCCCAAATACATTAATCTGTGCCTACACCATGTCTGATAAAAATGAATTGCTTTTAACAAAGCATATGTACGTTTTTGTCGAGGCAAAATGTTTCTCAGTCCTCCTTGTTCGCTCTACCACCAACTCCACTTCCGCACAATCTTTACTCAGTATAACGGGTGAAAGAGTGTTTGTTAAATGCACATCTTCTTCTTGCGTATGGCGTGCACAGCCTAAAGTTGTAGGTCAACTTGTTCTGTTTGATCTTGTTTGTACACATGGGGTTGATTGCATTAGTCGAAACAGTCGACCACATGAAGGGTGCAATCTCCGATCCCTTAAATGCACATAGTAAGTACTATGTCACTACTTAAGCACCTGGAAATATTAATTTGAAATTTCAAAGGTTATGTTCTTCAGTGGTGAACCTTGTCTGTGAATTTAGCAGATAGCAAACCTGAGCATTTTGTTGGGAAATGGTACTTGCTATATCTTTGAACAAGTGAACAGCATCCATCTGTTCTCAATACTTGTGGCCAAGATGATAAGCTTTACACCTCTCACACCTTTGTATTCACCTGAGCTGATCGGGGCTAAATGTGGATGTCACCCTGCATTCCTTTTTATACAACTGTGTACCTATGTACCTGTGGAATTATTCTACTGGAATACATAGACTGCTTGTGATAGTCAGTAACTGTGAATAATGTTACAGGTGCACAACCTTTTATCCGAAAGCCTTGGGACCAGACACTTTTCGTAATTCAGAATTTTTCGGCTTTCGGAATGGAAGATTTTTAGCGTAGATTTTAACGGCTGGCTCAGTGGTAGAATGCTCAGCTCATGTCCGCAAGGTCGCGAATTTGCGCCTCGATCCCGGCAGTTACTCGATTGCGAGTTTGAGTCTTCAATGTAGTTTTTCCTTGCAGAATAGGAGAGAATAGGGAGGGTTAGGCTGGGATCATTCTCTGCGAGATGATCTTAGTGCGGGAGACAAGTGTAGGAGAGGTGTACTGACTGTGTGGGCAGAACTTTGGAAGTGATTGCCCACCATTCTCAAAAGCCGCTGTGTCTCCCTGTCCCTCCAACTTCAGAGGAATCCGCTCCCCGATGGGCCGCTACGGTGACAAGTGGCAGTTCGCCCACAGCCCGAGCTGCGCCACCCCAAGAACAAGACTTACCTTGCACACCATCAGCTTCTGCCCCTACGGGGAGCGTGTTCCTCTGGAGTTGGAGCGGGGCTGGGCTGGAGTTGCTGATCTGGGATCTCCGTGCTTGCAGTGGGCCTGGGGGTCGATGTCCCGATGAGGGGGCGCAGCTCGGGCTGTGGGCGAACTGCCACGTCGCCGTAGCGGACCATCGGGGAGCGGCTTCTGGTGGTCCTGAAGTCTCTCAGCTCCTGTCTAGGGGGGTGGCCGGAGACGTCAGGACCAACAGGAACCCGCTCCCCGATGCGCCGCCACAGCGACAAGTGGCAGTTCGCCCACAGCCCGAGCTGCGCCCCCTCATCTGCAACCCGGGTTCCTCTGGGGTTGGAGCGGGGCTGGGCTAGCGTTGCTGCTGGCTGTGAGTCTCTGGGATCTCCGTGCTTGCAGTCGGTGTCCCGTTGGTCCTGGCGTCTCCGGCCACCCCCCTGGACTGGAGCCGAGACTGGGAACTGAACCGCCCTTGCCCCCTCCCTCTGCAACTGCAAACAACCCCACAGTTCCCAGTCTCAGCTCCTGTACAGGGGGGTGGCCGGAGACGTCACAGCCCGAGCTGCGCCGCCTCATCCACAACCCCAAGACCAAGACGTACCTTGCACACCTTCAGCTTCGTGTTCCTCTGGAGTTGGAACGGGGCTGGGCTGCTGCTGGCTGTGGGTCTCTGGGATCTCCGTGCTTGCAGTGGGCCTGGGGGTCGGTGTCCCATTGGTCCTGACGTCTCCGGTGACTGGCACTGACCTGCTGGCATCGCCGACGTAAAGACAGTGCAAAGCCCCCGCGCCGGTGCAATGGGCGGGGAGCTGGAGAGGAGAGGGAAGGGGTCACACACATGGCCGGGAAGCAGAGCGGTGTAGGTGGGGTGAAACTGAAGGGAGCGACAATCTGCTGCTGCCTGCCCGCTGAGTTTAAAAAGTTCCCACGCAAGACTCACGATACACTGTGTATCGTGAGTTTACCGTGGGAACTTTTTAACTCAGTGGGCAGGCAGCAGCAGATTGTCAATTATTAACCCTCCTGCGTAATATACCCTCACCTTCTCTTTTATGAATGGGGATTTAGTTCCCCTTTCTTCGAGGACCGACCGGAGGTTCCGCTGTCACCTCTGCGGGCCGCCCTCGGTGAACGTCTTCAAGGACCTTTCTTCAAGGACTGAAAAAATGTCCGCTATTCGGAGCTTTTCGTTATTTGGATCTTCGGATCAAAGGTTGTGCACCTGTACTTCCAAACAGTGTGAAAAGAAAAACAAAGTTAATTATTTGTGCAATCTAGATCAAATCCTGGTGGCAACTGGCTGTTTAGCAAAAATCAATAAAATGTTGTTCCAATAAAACAATTCCTATGAAGAAGTAACCTGTTACTGATGAGGTTTTAATATGATTGTTGTAATATGATGCTAGATTATACTATATTGTTTATTTGAAAGTTGTTAACTTTTTGTTACCTCATTTGTATTTATTATTTAAATGTAAATGGAATCCGTTAACATATCAATGACAAAAGGGGATTTCTCTGTAAGATGCGTTTCGCACTAATGGACGGGATTTTAAACAGAGGCAATTTCTGCAGAAGCCTGATATGGATTCCCACTCACATTTCAAAATAGTTGGTGAATTAGGAAAGTTTACCTATTCAAATAAAGTTTCTGTAAATAAACTGAATGTTTGCCATTATATAAAAAAGATGTAATTAAAATCACAGTTCTGTGCAATGTGTCATCTGCAATTCTTTACCTTTCTAATCTTATGGCATGTATAGAAACTGCATACTTCTGCATGGGTGTAATGCAAGAAAGGTCTTTAAAACTTTCAACATAGAAACATAGAAATTAGGTGCAGGAGTAGGCCATTCGGCCCTTCGAGCCTGCACCGCCATTCAATATGATCATGGCTGATCATCCAACTCAGTATCCCGTACCTGCCTTCTCTCCATACCCTCTGATCCCCTTAGCCACAAGGGCCACATCTAACTCCCTCTTAAATATAGCCAATTAAATGGCCTCAACTACCCTCTGTGGCGGAGAGTTCCAGAGATTCACCACTCTCTGTGTGAAAAAAGTTATTCGCATCTCGGTTTTAAAGGATTTCCCCCTTATCCTTAAGCTGTGACCCCTTGTCCTGGACTTCCCCAACATCGGGAGCAATCTTCCTGCATCTAGCCTGTCCAAACCCTTAAGAATTTTGTAAGTTTCGATAAGATCCCCTCTCAATCTCCTAAATTCTAGAGAGTATAAACCAAGTCTATCCAGTCTTTCTTCATAAGACAGTCCTGACATCCCAGGAATCAGTCTGGTGAACCTTCTCTGCACTCCCTCTATGGCAATAATATCCTTCCTCAGATTAGGAGACCAAAACTATACGCAATACTCCAGGTGTGGTCTCACCAAGACTCTGTACAACTGCAGTAGAACCTCCCTGCTCCTATACTCAAATCCTTTTGCTATGAAAGCTAACATACCATTTGCTTTCTTCACTGCCTGCTGCACCTGCATGCCTACTTTCAGTGACTGGTGTACCATGACACCCAGGTCTCGCTGCATCTACCCTTTTCCTAGTCGGCCACTATTTAGATAATAGTCTGCTTTCCTGTTTTTGCCACCAAAATGGATAACCTCACATTTATCCACATTATACTGCACCTGCCAAACATTTGCCCACTCACCCAGCCTATCCAAGTCACCTTGCAGTCTCCTAGCATCCTCCTCACAGCTAACACTGCCCCCCAGCTTAGTGTCATCCGCAAACTTGGAGATATTGCCTTCAATTCCCTCATCCAGATCATTAATATATATTGTAAATAGCTGGGGTCCCAGCTGAGCCTTGCGGTACCCCACTAGTCACTGCCTGCCATTGTGAAAAGGACCCGTTTACTCCTACTCTTTGCTATGTCATTCATTTAGACCAGTACATGGATAGAACAGGTTTAGAGGGATATGGGCCAAACATGGACTAGTGTGGATGGGACATGTAGGTCGGTGTGGGCAGGTTGGGCCGAAGGGCCTGTTTCCATGCTGAAATAAATTAAAGGACTTAATTTTATCCACGGCCACGAGAAAGCGCGGAAACAGGCCCTTCGGCCTGCCGAGCCAGCTCCGACCAGCGATCCCTGCACATTAAAACTATTGGGACAATTTATAATTTTACCAAGCCATTTAACCTACAAGCCTCTATGTCTTTGGAGTGTGGGAGAAAACTGGAGAAAAACCACATGGTCATGGGGAGAACGTACAAACTACGTACAGACAACACCTGTAGTCGGGATCAAATCTGCGTCTCTGACGCTGTAAGGCAGCAGCTCTTCCGCTGCGCCATCGTGCCGCACTTGCTATCGATTTAAACTGCAGTTTTGCAAATCGACACCAAGAAACACAAAATGTTAATCTTTTAGAATCATATAATGCTAGAAAACTGAAACTACATAGAACAGTCAGGATCAAACCTGGGTCTATGGCACTGTGAGGCAGCATATGCCACCATTCTGATATACAATTTGTGCTTTCAAATCCCACTGACGTATGAACTGATAACGGCTGCAATAGTGGCAAGTGATTTTGGTATCGCTCTAAATTGGGCACAATTCCAGCATGATCTATGAAATTATATGTCATAGTTCTCCTCAGCCAAGAAAGGGAGTGTTACAATTGTGCATCATTTCAGCAATGAAGATCCCTGATTACTTTTCCCTTTCCTCAATCAGAAAGAGTAGTAGCAACTTTCCCCCCTCTGATGCCATTCTACAGATGTTTACAGGTTTAAAATTATTCTCCTCAAAATGCTGATTGAAATTGGCGCTAATTCGTCTGGTAATTTCAGGCAAGCAGAAAATAACTGGCATAACAGCACCTCGTGTTCCGCATGGGTAGCTTACAACATAACGGTATGAACATTGTTACTCTGGCACTTGTGTCTTTTTTTTCACCTGGATAAGCTACAATATGCAGAGGATGTGATTGCTCACACTGGGAGACTAAGTTGCAGGACATCATCGACCTCTTCACTCCGCGGATGACCAACCCATAATGCTGACTTCTCTCCTTTCCACAGATACTGCCGACCCGCTGAGTATTTTAGCATTTTCTGAGGCTGAGGGACAACCTGATCGATGTAAATTAAATTATGGGAGGCATAGATAGTAGACAAAAATGCTGGAGAAACTCAGCGGGTGAGGCAGCATCTAAGGAGAGAAGGAATTGGTGACGTCTCGGGTCGAGACCCTTCTTCAGACGGAAGAAGGGTCTTGACCCGAAACGTCGCCTATTCCTTCCCTCCATAGATAATGCCTCACCCGCTGCGTTTCTCCAGCATTTTTGTCTACCTTCGATTTTTCCAGCATCTGCAGTTCTTTCTTAAACGGAAGCATAGATAGGGTCTGTCTAGCTCCTATCACTTATGACATTATAACCTCTAACGCCTGTACTAATCAAGAATCTGTCCATTGACTTGGCCCCCACAGCCATCTATGGCAATGAATTCCACAGATTCACCACTCACTGACCAAAGAAATTCCTCCTCAACTGCGTAAAGGTCCTTTGTCTGTTTACTCGTTGTCACCTATCCCACACCCAACAATGGTCTATTGTGTGCCCCCATTTCCTTGATTAACTATGCTTTTTGCATGTCTTGCATTCATTTCTCCTAAATACCGTCTATATATCTTGTTCCCCTTCCCGAGTCTGAAGAAGGGTCTCGACCCTTCAGACTCAGGGGAAAGGGGAACCTATTCTTTTTCTCCAGAGATGCTGCAGACCTGCTGAGTTACTCCAGCATGTCATCTTTGGTATGATCTTTGTATATGTGTATCTTTTGCTCTGGTATTTTATTTAATTCACGTTGTTCAATCAATAATGTTTTATTATTAATGTTGAATGTTTTATGTGTTATTCCTAACTGTCACTATGTCATGTTGTCACTTGTGTGCGGAGCACCAAGGCAAATTCCTTGTATGTGAATACTTGGCCAATAAACTTATTAATTAATTCATTCCTTGGTATAAACCAGCATCTGCAGTTCCTCTCTGCACACACCATATGTCTATGTGTAGGAAGCAACTGCAGATGCTGGTTTAAACCGAAGATGGACACAAAATGCTGGAGTAACTCAGCGGGACAGGCAACATCTCTAGAGAGAAGGCCGCATTCTCTCAATTCCAGTCGCTGCATCTCTAGAGAGGGAGTTAGAGACAGGCAACATCTCTAGAGAGGGAGTTAGATGTGGCTCTTGTGGCTAAAGGGATAAGGGGGTATGGAGAGAAGGCAGGTACAGGATTCTGAGTTGGATGATCAGCCATGATCATATTGAATGGCGGTGCAGGCTCGAAGGGCCGAATGCCCTACTCCTGCACCCATTTTCTATGTTTCTATGAATGGGTGACGTTTCGGGTCGAGACCCTTCTTCAGTCGAGAAGGGTCTGTACCCAAAACATCACCCATTCCCACTGAGTTACTGCAGCATTTTGTGTATGTCTACCATGTGTCTACCTTCGGTATAAACCAGCATCACAAGTGTCAGAGGTTATGGGGAGAAGGCAGGAGAATGGGGCTAGGAGGGATAGATCAGCCATGATTGAATGGCAGAGTAGACTTGATGGGCCGAATGGCCTAATTATACTCCTATTCCTTATGATCTGCAGTCCCTTGTATCTATGGGGGTAAAGTGTACCTGCTTCTCTTCATCCCACAGAAAGATTGAATACGGAAGGTGTAGTTTGTGATATTCAACAATAGGTGCACTAGCTGAAGGCAGCACCCAGCAGTGCCAGGCTCACATTACTGCCGTCTATTCACCAGCAAACCTGCAAAACCACAAGATTCTTTGTCATTATTACGTCCCCTTTGTGATGCTAAAAACTGAGCCAAGTCTCAATGGTTCTCCCATCCTTCACTTTGCAGCGACTGGAATTCAGAGAATGCGGCCTCAGAGCACACCGAGCTCGCTCGTTTCTTTGCATTTTAAATTAGTTGTTTTTTTCTAGGCTTAAGCTGCCCGAGGCACTTTATCTCAATCAAACCAAACGAACAAACGGCCGCTGTGGAATACATTCATTCAAAACCAGTCCAATTTACAGATGTCCAATGATGCCAATGGGGAGAGAAATGTTTGCTGCAACTCAACAATTAGGGTCTAAACAAAAAGAAAAAAAAGCGCTGTATCAACGTGGTCTGGCATCTAAACGGTGTAAAAGAATCCTCTCCATCCACCATTGACCCCGAGTACTGACACAGTCTCGTTGATATACGGTCTCTATACACAGTCACCAATGTCCACTATTATAATCACCAGACACTACCAGAAACGCATTTAAACCCAAATTAAGAAAGCACATTTAGTACAGGATTGACCTGGGTGGGCAATTTGCTGTTGATCATTGATATTTGCTTTGTACATTTTTCTCTCACTCGCTGGGTCAGATTTAGTTTTAGTTTAGTTTAGAGATACAGCATGGAAACAGGCCCTTCAGCCCACTGAGGCGTGCTGTCCAGCGATCCCTGCATATTAACACTATCCTACACACACAGTTTATAAGTTTACTGGAGCCAATTAGCCCACAAACATGTACGTCTTTGGAAACTGGAGCACCTGGAGAAAACCCACATAGGTCAAGGGGATAACAGACACCACCCGGACCGAACCCGGGTCTCTGGCGCTGTAAGGCAGCAACTCGACTGTTGTGCCACCGTGTCACCCCCACTTCCTTGCTGTGAAATATTTATATAAATCATAGAAAGCAGCAGCATTACTGACTGGGAAAAATTGCAAGGAATGTTAGTGTGGACTAAAGGAGAGTGAATGTAGAAGACACTGATGTGCAATCTGTCCTGTGACATTGACTCTGTTTCTCTTTCCACAGGTCCTGCCTGACCAAATGAGGACTTGCAGCATTCTCTGCTTTTCTTCCACCTTTCCAGCATCCAATTAGTTGCACAGGCATTGCATTAATCTGTGCATTTGTTTGCTTATAATAGTAATGACATAAGAGCGACCAGGAGTGTCAGTTTACCTTTTATCGCATTTTGAAGATAGATCATTGCTGAGAAACTGAATTATGTGGCATTACTACTGCTAAGAGTGTAGGAAGGAACTGCTGATGCTGGTTTACACTGAAGATAGACACAAAATGCTGGAGTAACTCAGCCGGACGTGCAGCATCTCTGGAGAGACGGAATGGGTGATGTTTCGGGTCAAGGTCCTTCTTCAGACTGGTTGCTGTGCTCTTGGTCAGGGCATAGTCAGTGACTTTGGCAGGCCAGCCTTCTGTTTTGTTTCTAGCCTATCTTTATATCATCTTTGACTTTCAATCACACACCGCAGCCAGTTTTTTTTTGGGCTTTTTAACGAGGCTCGAGTGGCACATTATCTACTTCAGAGGATCTGTAAGTTTACAAGCACTGACTAATATTACACAGCCTTGGTTTTACAACGTTGTGGTAACTTCTGAGATGTCAGTGTTTCATTAAAATGGTTGAAGGACACATTCTTTTCACCTGCTTTGCTGTCAGAACACAGGGAAGCAAAAACCTAGGAGCCCATTGATCTTTGTTCCAAACCTGGTGTAATTTTAGATGTGGACAGAGAATGCACTCTTCACCCCTTTTGTTTTTCCTGCCTCAGGGTATCATTGAAAAACAATCTGCTCTGTAGCATTGTGTAGGAAGGAACTGCAGATGCTGGTTTAAACCGAAAATACACACAAAAAGCTGGTGTAACTCAGCAAGGCCAGGTAACATCTGACACACAGGATGCCAAATCAGTGAATATCAGAGATAGATAGATTCTTGATTAATAAGGACATCAGAGGTGATGGGGATAAGGCAGGAGAATGGGGTTAGGAGGGGATAGATCACCCATGATTGAATGGCGGAGCAGACTTGATGAGCTGAATGGACTATTTCTGCTCCTATCACTTCTGATCTTAGGAGCATCTCTGGAGAAAAGGAAACGTCATCTATTCCTTTTCTCCAGAAATGCTGTGTGGCCCGCTGAGTTGCTCCTGAGAGCTTTTTGAGTCTCTCTTTGCTCTATAGTATTCCTGGCACAGCTTATTCTGGGTGTGCAGGTCAGAAAATGCACACTTGTCCTTGGCAAGGTAGCGACTATTCACATTTGCGGACAAAATTGTCAAAACATTTTTATCCAACCATGAAGCACTTCAGTTTTACTGGTATTTGATACCACTCTTTTTATACAACTCTTTAAATAGTATTTCAGAAAGTTAAATAGTTACTCCAAGTCACAAAAAAATTAATATAACATTTTCAAAAACCTTGGTCTTGGAAATAAAAACAAGAAGCACAAAATATACTGTTCAATACATCGATTTTATATTTTTTTGCTTTGCATCCAAGCAAACTTCATTGAAGTTTGGGATATTATCCATGATAATGCAGTTCAGATTTTAACAGCTACATTTAAAATGCCATACTTCGTAAATGGTTTTCTATCAGTTTCCTGCACGTATCAACATGTGAATGCTCCTGACTTTAGAGCTAATCCCTTTTTAACAACTTCTGTGGGTTTTTTAATTTTATGTATGTTCTTTCCTGTTTATGTTCCAGTTCTGCATTCAGAGTCATTAAGATCCGTTGACGTAGTAAATGAATCTAGACCAACATTTTAACGGTCTTAAGAAGGGGCCCCCAATCCAAAACAACACATAGAAACATAGAAAAGAGGTGCAGGAGGAGGCCATTCATTTGAGCCAGCACTTTGAGCCAGCACCGCCATTCATTGTGATCATGGCTGATCATCCCCAATCAATAACCCGTGCCTGCCTTCTCCCCATATCCCTTGATTCCACTAGCCCCTAGAGCTCTATCTAACTCTCTCTTAAATCCACCCAGTGACTTGGCCTCCGCTGCCCTCTGGCAGGGAATTGCACAAATTCACAACTCTCTGGGTGAAAAAGTTTGTTCTCACCTCAGTCTTAAATGGCCTCCCCTTTATTCTAAGATGGTGGTCCCTGGTTCTGGACTCACCCAACATTGGGAACATTTTTCCTGCATCTAGCTTGTCCAGCCCTTTTATAATTTTATATGTTTCTATAAGAACCCCCTCATCCTTCTAAACTCCAGTGAAACACCTATTCCTTTTCTCCACAGATGATGCCTGACCTGCTGAGTTACTCCAGCATTTTGTGTCTATTTTAATTTTAAATATATCTCTCTCTCCCACTCCCTCTCTCCCACTCTTTCTCTCTCCCTCATCCTCTCTTCTCCCCCCCTCCCTCCCTCCCTCCTCTCGCTCTCTCTCTCTCTCTCTCTCTCTCTCTCTCTCTCTCTCTCTCTCTCTCTCTCTCTCTCTCTCTCTCTCTCTCTCTCTCTCTCCTCTCGCACTCTCTCTGCCCCCATTTATTTATTCTTTCTCTTGCTCTTTTCCACTGAAGGCGCTGGCTCTTTCTCGAATACAATTTCAAGGCCATTAGTCAATCTATGGTCATTCTTTCAGATGGTTGCATTTTATGGTTGTATCCCAGTTACCAAGATCACAGATCTAGAAAAGACATTGGTTAGCTCCCAACACTGTGAATGCTGACTTAAGTTCACCATGTACACTTGTGTTGCTAACATCTATTATAGACTGTTGTCATGGTGGAGTTTAGGTAGCATGTCACAGTCCAGGGGGTTATATCTGTGACCTTCTGATCTGTAGGACTTGACTGCTCTCTTCCTAATTCCACAAATCTGCCAAATGAACTTCAAGCTGAACAGTTTATCAGCATGAAAAATTGTGATTTCATCCTGGGAATTTGCTAAATTTGACCCAGCCTCTGGTAATTTATGAAACACAACAGGGCAATGGGGATTTCTGGCTGAATTCAAAGTCCAACGTTGCAGGAAGGAACTGAAGATGCTGGTTTACACCGAAGATAGACACAACGTGTTGGAGTAACTCAGCGGCCAGGCACCATCTCTGGATAGAAAGAATGGGTGACGTTGCGAGTCAAGACCCTTCGTCAGACTGAGAATCAGGGGAGAGGGTAACTGGAGATATGGAAGGGTACAAAAGGTACACCTTACATTGTCTTTATACCCTTCCATATCTCCTGTTTCATTCTCCCCTGACCCACCGTCTGAAGATGAGTCCCGACACAAAACATTACCCATTCCTTCTCTCCTGAGATGCTGTCTGTCCTACTGATTTATTCCAGCATATTGTGTCTCTCTTCGGATCCATTTCTTTCTCGTCTTTCAAACCACACATAGTACAGGGTAATGCTTCTTAAAGACCTTTAATTCTCCTTTGAGAATGTTGCTCTTGTGTATTTGACAAATTCAAAAGTATTGTATTTTCATTTTTTTTTTTGGTTTAATAGCTTGTGAATGGGCAGAACTGTGGGTGACACAGTGGCACAGCGGTAGTGTTGCCTCCTTACAGCGCCAGAGACCTGGGTGCAATCCTGACCACGGGAGTTTGTACATCCACCCCGTGACCGCGTGGGTTTTTTCCACATGCCCCTCCTATCCTCCAGCCTTCTCCCCACCACAAGATGAGTCCCAATCTAAAACATCAATTACCCGCAGAGTCACTCCAGCACATTGTGCCTCTTTTTGGAACCAGCGTCTGCGGTTCCTTGTTATTACTGACGGCCACTATTCATTGATAGGTTCAAGCCCACTCATGGGACCGCCACACAAATTGCAGTGTATTATTTGGGGTGTGCTGCAATTTTGGAGGAAGCATTCAACCCATTGGATAGAAAACCTCATTATTCTCTCGATAAAGATGTTCTTTGAAGAAGGATGCATCTAATCAGTTGAATCTAATCAGTTTAGTTTAATTCATTGTCACATGTCTAAAGTACAGTGAAAGGCTTTTTGTTGCGTGCTATCCAGTCAGCAGAATGACTATACATGATTACAATCAACACAAGATAAGATGCAAGATAAATGGAATAATGTACAGTGCAAGATAAAGTTCAGTAGAGTCCGATTAAAGATAGTCCGAGGGTCTTCAACGAGGTGGATGGTAGGTCAGGACTGCTCTAGTTGGTAATAGCATAGTTCAGTTGCCTGATAACAGCTGGGAAGAACGTGACCCTGAATCTTTAGTTGTGTGTTTTCACATATCTGTACCTGTGGCCTAATGGGAGAGAGGAGAAGGACCAGGGTGAGACACATCTTTGATTATGCTGGTGACCTTGTCGAGGCAGCATGAAGTGTAGATGGAGTCAATGGAAGGGAGTTGGTTTGTGTGATGGTCTGCGTCCATAATTCTCTGCAATCTTGGATGGAGCTGTTCCCAATCCATTTTGTGATCGATCCCGATAAAATGCTTTCTACCACGCATCTGTGGAAATTGTACATGTATCTGTAGAAGAATGTATAAGAGTTATAGGAAAGAACTGCAGATGCTGGTTTAAATAGAAGGTAGACACAAAATGCTGGAGTAACTCAGCGGGACAGGCAGCATCTCTGGAGAGAAGGAATGGGTGAAGAAGTGTCTCGACCCGAAAAGTCACCTATTCCTTCTCTCCAGAGATGCTTCCTGTCCCGCTAAGTTACTCCAGCATTTTGTGTCTACTTTCAATGTAAAAGTGTTGTTGAGCACATGCTGAATTTCTTAAACCTTCTAATGAAGTAGAAGCATTAGTGTGCTCACAATGAGATTTCCTGGTTGTGATCTCTTTGCTGTTTGTGGGACCATTTTGTAGGTGAATTGGTAGATGCAATTTGAGCAAGAAACAAAGTACTGGAAGAACTCAGTGGGTCAGGCAGCATCTGTGGAGGGAATGGACAGGCAACATTTAAGGTCATGTTCCTTCATCGTATGTATTTCTCCACAGCAGTTTAGTTTAATTTAGTTTAGTTTAGAGATACAGCATGGAAACAGGCCCTTCAGTCCGTCAAGTCCGTGCTGACCATCGATCACTTGTATTCTAGTTCTATGTCCTCCCAATCTCTCATCCTACACACTAGGGGTAATTTACTAACTAACTTAAAAACCTGCACGTCTTTGGAATGTGGGATGAAATTAGAGTACCTGGAGAAAACCCACGCGGTCACAGGTAGAACGGACAAACTCCGTACAATCAACATCTGTAGTCAGGATCAAACCCGAGTCTCTGGCGCTGCAAAGGAAAGGATATAGTAGAAGTGTCTATATTGCAATATAATAGTATCTATGTTGCAAAAGTGATTACCTTTGCTGTAAATAATTTGGGGACTTTCCGATGTCATGAAAGACACAAGGTAAAAATAAATTATTTTGTTTGTTTACAGGTCTGGCAGCATCTTTTGCTTTTTTTTTATAACCAAGCATCTATCTTGCTCAAAAATGTAGAAGCTCATAATCTATGACAACAAGATCACATTGCAACTTCTCATGTTTTGCTGATTTACCGTTGCCAACCCACTGAAATCCACCCAAAAATTATTGTGTACGAGCTCACATCTTAATGTGGCACTTGCCATTGTAAAATGATACAATTCCAGAGGAAAAAAACACAGGTTTCAAGTAACACAACATCATAGCATTACAATGTGATATTAATAACCTTTCACAGGGCCAATTCAAAACCACCTTCAACAATAAAGATGGTGCATGTTTTATAAATCTTTCTTTAATTATCTAAAATATATGGATGAGGGAGGAACTTTGCAACTTACCGAATAGTGAAAAGCCTGGATGGAGTGGATGTGGATGTTTCCACTAGTGGGAGAGTCTAGGACCAGAGGCCACTGCCTCAGAATAAAAGGACATATCTTGAGAAAGGAGATGAGGAGGAATGTCTTTAGTCAGAGGGTGGTGAATTTGTGGAATCCATTGCTATAGATGGCTGTGGAGGCCAAGTCAATGGATATTTTTAAGGAGATTAGCAGAAACGTGATTATTTTGAACATCAGGAATTATCAGGAGAAGGCAGGGGAATGGGGTTGAGAAGGAAATATAGATCAGCCATGACTGAATGGCATGTTGATGGGCCGAATGGCCTAATCCTGCTACATATAACATGAATTTATGAAAATTATATCCCTGAGATGCTAAAGTTGACAAGATTTTTAAACAAAATACCAAGCACTGTGTGTATTAAATGACACATTCTATACTAAACACCCATAACGTGAATGTGTTTCTATTTTTTGTTGTTATTTTGGAGGAATGTTCTCATCTTGTCCCCGTCCATTAAACAAAAGACAAAGTGTTGGGGTACCTCAGTGGGTCAAGTCAAGTCAAGTCAAGTCAACGTTATTTGTCACATACACATACAAGATGTGCAGTGAAATGAAAGTGGCAATGCCTGCGGATTGTGCAAAAACTACAGAACAGAATAGAACAGAATCAGTATTTACATGTTAGAAAATAATTTTTTACAAAAGACACAGCACAACAGTAAATTAGTCCTTGGTGAGATAAGAGTTTGCAGTCCTGATGGCCTGTAGGAAGAAACTCCGTCTCATCCTCTTTGTTTTCACACCATGACAGCGGAGGCATTTGCCTGACCGTAGCAGCTGGAACAGTCCATTGCTGGTGTAGTAGGGGTCCCCCATAATGTTGCTGGCTCTGGATCTGCACCTCATGGTGTATAGTTCCTGCAGGGGGGCGAGTGTAGTTCCCATAGTGCATTCGGCCGAACGCACTTCTCTCTGCAGAGCCTTCTTGTCCTGGGCAGAGCAATTCCCAAACCAGTTTGTGATGTTGCCGGAAAAGATGCTTTCTACAGCCCCAGAGTAGAAGCACTGAAGGATCCTCAGAGAGACTCTGAATTTCCTCAGCTGCCTGAGGTGGTAAAGGTGCTGCCTTGCCTTACTCACCAGTGCAGCAGTGTTTGTTGTCCATGTCAGTTCTTCTGTGATGTGGACACCCAGATATTTAAAGCAGCTCTCCCTATCCACAGTAGTCCCATTTATCTCCAGTGGCGTGTACATCCTCGGATGTTGTGCAATCAGCTCCTTAGTTTTTGTGACATTCAAGAGGAGGCTGTTATCCTGACACCAGAGTGCCAGATCAGCCACCTCCTCCCGGTAGGACTTCTCATTGTTATCGGAGATTCGGTCCACCACCACAGTGTCATCAGCAAACTTGTGGTCAGGCAGTATCTGTGGAGGGAATGGACAGGTGACGATTCGGAGGATCCTGAACCCAAATTGTCACCTGTCCATTGCCTCCACAGATGCTGCCTGAGTTACTGCAGCCATTTATATGCTCAAGATTCTAGCGTATGCAGTACCTTGTGTCTCTCGTTTCCTTAAATCGGACCTCAGGTGTAACCCAGTCAAGACTCGCCACCATGGACTCCATCTGCACTTTACGCTGCCACAGAAAAGCTGCCAAAATATTTTAAGTCTTGTCCCACCCTGGTCATTCCTTCTTCTCCAGGCAGAAGTTAGAAGCTTGAAAGCACGCACCACCAGACTCAAGAAAGTATTATCATCATCTGGAACAGCTTCTTCCCCTCTGTTGTCAGGCTACTGAATGGTCCCATAAGCTAGGGTCCTGTCCAATTCACCTCTGTTCCATTGCGGACATTGGGATTTGCCTTTGGAACTGATTTGCGACAATGCTGAGAACTGTACTGTGCACTCTGTATCTTTGCCTTTGTTCTATCCTATTGTTCTTGAGTTTGAATTGATTGTATTTATGCATAGTATTATCTGATCTGATTGAATAGCATGCCAAACAAAGTTTTTCACCAAGCGCGGGTTTTCTCCAGGTGCACCGGTTGCCTCCCACATTCCAAAGGCGTGCAGGTTTGTAGATTAATCAGCCTGGTAAAAATTGTAAAATTGTCCCTAGTGTGTGTAGGATAGTGTTAATATGCGAGGATGGCAGGTTGGCGCGGACTCAGTGGGCTGATGGGCCCTGGTTCCGCACTGTATCACTAAACTAAACTAAACTAAACTAATGAATTTTACATAGTTGCTTTTGAATCTCCTGCTTCGATTCTTTCAGGCAGTACATTGCAGGTCACGATAACTCACTACATAAAATGAAAAAAAAGTCCAATTTCACTTCTGGCTCCTTGGAATATAAAACCAGTGCCCTTTGATTACCAAGCACCTTGGCACCAAAATGTTCCCCTTTATTAATTCCTCAATCACAGCACGGCAATCAAATCACTCCTTAACCTTCCCCAATCGAATAATAACTGTGTGCGGGAAGGAACTGCAGATGCTGGTTTAAACTGAAGATAAGACACAAAAAGCTGAAGTAACTCAGCGGGACAGGCAGCATCTCTGGAGAAAAGGAATGGGTTTCGGGTCAAGACCGTTCTTCAGACTGAAGAGTGAAGTTACTCCAGCTTTTGATATAGAACTATCAAAAGATAGTGGATATATATCTCTGCTAAGTTACTCCATCTTTCTGTGTCTAATAATAACTATCTCAGCTTCTCACATCTTCCCACTTATTTGAAGTCTGTCGTTGCCAATGTACACAGGTTGAGGTTGTTGTATGCCGCTGATGTGGAAAGGTTGAACAATTATAAACTCTTATATGTAGCGTGTGTTGCAATCAATGGCAAAGTGTTACTCTTCATTGTCACGATTAATGCGCAATATAACCCTTTGATATATCATTCAACCTTAGATACACACAAAGTGTTGGAGTAACACTGGGGAGAAGGAATGGGTGACGTTTCTGGTTGACCCTTCTTCAGACTGAGAGTCAGGGGAGAGGGAGTCAGAGACATGGAATGGTAATCATCGACCCTTCATTGATTTATATTTCTCATTCCATAGTTGGTAGTATTAATATTTCTTCCAGTTACATTTTTTCTTCTGCTTTCATTGTCACTGGTGTCTGTTCCCACTTGTGGTCGGTGCTTAGCTTCCTTTATTTTATTTTATTATCCAAACCAAATTGCCCTTGGACTTGCATAGTCCTCTAGATCATCCGAGGAAGTTTATGTGTTTAACTGGAGATACATATAGACTTTAGTTTAGTTTAGAGATACGGCATGGAAACAGGCCCTTCAGCCCATCGAGTCCATGTTCGACCACTGATCGCCCATTCACACCAATTCTGAATATTGATTTCTCTAATTTCAAGTTACCCTTACATTCCCCCCCCTCCCTCCCTCCCTGCCTCCCAGCTGTCTTGCTCATTTCACCTTCGCACCCCTTTATCATTGTCCACAGACAACGAAATGACCATTGTAGCATCTCCGCTTTCCTGAATCACCGCGACATCTGATTTGTTTTCAATACCTTTTCATACCTCTATTTCCCCTCTCCCCAGACATCTTAGTCTTTCCGGGGGGGGAGGGGGGGACCCTAAACGTCGCAGATTCCTGAGGTATGCATTGCCTGACCTGCTGTGATTTACTCCAGCATTTTGTGTCAGCCACACCAATTCAATATAAATTCCCCCTTCCTCATTGACTGTGAGAACATGCAGATTCCACATAGACAGCACCCCAGGTCAAGATCGAACCCATGAGGCAGCAGCTCCATCAGCAACTTTGCCACATATGGACAATATGATAAAGAACATCTAGCTGTGACTGATTTAATTCATTAATGCCAGTGAAGAATATCAGCGAACCAAATGTGTTGTTAATGTGTTGTCACAGTGGTTTCATGGTCCTCATTAGTATTCATATTCAGATCAGAATCAGATTCAACTTTAATTGTCATTGTCAGTGTACCGTACAGAGACAACGAAATGCAGTTAGCATCTCCCTGGAAGAGCGACATAGATTTATTTATTGAAATCATATTCTATTTACATGTACACAAACATAGTGTATTTTCCTGTAGGAGGACCCGGGGGGGGGGGGGGGTCCTGACCTTGGCAGTCACCGAGGTATATTGTTGTGAGTAGTGTGCACAGTTCTCCACAGCCATGCTCAACATAAATTTCCCCAGTGGCTGTGGTGAGATTCAAGTTCAATAAGATGGACACAAAATGCTGGAGTAACTCAACAGGACAAGTAGCATCTCTGGATAGCCCAATAACCCAGGCCTCTGGATAGCATTCCCTAACTTAACTCTGCTTCAGCATCAAGTGAGGTTAGGAGAAAAACCCTTTGACCCAATCAGTGGTAAAGCTACGCTTAAAAAATGAAGGTGCAGCTGGTAGAGCTGAGTGCCGGAGACCCGGGTTTGTTCCTGACCTCAGTCGCTATATGTGTGGAGTGTGCACATTCTCCCTATGACCACATGGAGTTCCTCCGGGTGATCCAGTTTCCTCCCACATACCAAACACATGTGGGTCTGTAGGTTAATTGTCCTCTGTACAATTGCCCCTAATGTTTAAAACATTTAAAAAACATTTGGACTCATGGATAAGATATGTTTAGAAGAATATGGGCCAAACGCAGGCATGTGGGACTAGTGTAGAAGGGACATGTTAGTTGGTATGGGCAAGTTGGGCTGAAGGGCCCGTTTCAATAGACAATAGGTGCAGGAGTAGGCTATACGGCCCTGCAAGCCAGCACCGCCATTCAATGTGATCATGGCTGATCATGCACAATCGGTACTCCGTTCCTGCCTTCTCCCCATAACCCCTGACTCCACTCTATATAGAAGTAGTGTGAACGGGTGATCAATGGTTGGCATGGAGTCAGTGGGACGAAAGGCCTGTTTCCACTGTTTCTTGAGACCAAGCTAAAACAGACATCAGATCTGATTCTATACGCTTCACTTTCACATTGTGGATCATGCTGATGTCAATTGAAGGAGCTTGCTTTTTTTTATAATTCAAGTAATATTAATGGTGCTGGGATTAAGATAAAATCAATGAATACAATTGATATCTCAGGTGCCTTTCTCATTACCACTCTGCATCTGCAAACATTTTTAATGGAATAAATGTAAGACTGCCTGTAATAAATGTTGATGGTTCCAAACTACAGATGGGTTGAAAAATAAAACATGTGACTGCTATTGTTTACAATTCTATGGTCTGAGTTAGTGTTCAGATTGGAAATGCATTTGTGTTTCCTTTAAATTGAAATTATAATTGCACATTGAGAAGCCTAAATCTGATCCAAGATAGTGTTCAAGCCAGGTGATTGGTCACAAAAGTAGACCTACAATCATGCATTACAATCGCTCCACTCTTTTAAATCTCCACTTCAACTGCAGCATTTCTAACTTTAACTCTGCTACTCCCTTTATCATGTATCTGTACACTGTGGATGACTGGATTGTAATCATACAGTCTTTCAGCTGACTGGTTAACACGCAACAAAAGCTATTCACTGTACCTCGGTACGCGTGACAATAAACTAACTATAAAGCAGCATTTAAAATACTCAATTTGAAAGAGACTAGCTATGGGAAGCAGCTGGGCTGCGAATGGTAGCAGGAGAAGGTGCGGTGGACCTCGACGGTGGAGTGGGCCGCTGGAGGCCTTGCAGCAACCTGGGGCTTGGCTGGATCAGGCACCGCTCGAAGAGGCCAAGCGTGTGGGCCGGATATGTGCTACAGTCGCACAGAGCAGTGGAAGACACCACCGGCTAGGCTTGGCCAGACCAACCCAGCAACGCCACCAGTGCAACAGGCCTTCATGGCCGGGTTAAGAACTCTGCGCTTACAACTGCAACTTGAAAATGGCACCAAACCTGGACTCATTAGCAAATTTGCAGATGACACAAAGCTGGGCGGCAGGGTGAACTGTGAGGAGGATGCTACGAGGATGAAGGGTGACCTGGACAGGTTGGGGGAGTGGGCAGATGCAGTTTAATGTGGATAAATGTGAGGTTATCCACTTTGGTGGCAAAAACAGGAAGGCAGATTATCTGAATGGTGTCAAGTTGGGAAAAGGGGAAGTACAACGAGATCTGGAGTCCCTTGTTCATCAGTCACTGAAAGTAAACATGCAGGTACAGCAGGCAGTGAAGTAAGCGAATGGCATGTTGGTCTTCATAACAAGAGGAGTTGAATAAAGTAGCAAAGAGGTTCTTCTGCACTTGTACAGGGCCCTAGTGAGACCATGCCTGGGGTATTGTGTGCAGTTTTGGTCTCCAAATACGAGGAAGGGCATTCTTGTTATTGAGGTAGTGCAGCGTAGGTTCACAAGATTAATTCCCGGGATGGCGGGATTGTCATATGTTGAAAGAATGGAGTGGCTGGGCTTGTATACTCTGGAATTTAGAAAGATGAGAGGGATTCTTATTGAAACATATGATTATTAAGGGTTTGGACACGCTGGAGGCAGGAAACGTTCCTGATGTTGGAAGAGTCCAGAACCAGGGGCCAGTTTAGGAATGAGGGGTAAGCCATTTAGAATGGAGATGAGGAAACACTTTTTCACACAGAGAGTTGGGAAGCTGTGGAATTCTCTGCCTCAGAAGGTGGTGGAGGCCAGTTCTCTGGAATACTTCCAAGAGAGAGCAAGATGGGGCTCTTAAAGATAGCAGAGTCCGCGGAAATGGGGAGAACGTAGGAACGGGGTACTGATTGTGGAAGATCAGCCATGATCACATTGAAATGCGGTGCTGGCTCGAAGGGCCGAATGGCCTACTCTTGCACCTATTGTCTATTGCTCCTATCTGCTGCGGGTCCGAGATGTACTTTCCCAGCCTCACATGCTGCTTCCTGTCCGCCAGGATGTTGGTGATCCACTGACAAAGGGGTTCAGGCACAGTCAACTTGGAGAGTTTGGAGTGTAGTAGCTCTGGCACAACGGTGTTGAATGCAGAGCTAAAATCCACAAACAAAATCCTTGCATAGGTCCCCTGGCGGTCTAGGTGCTGGAGGATGAAGTGCAAACCCAGGTTGACTGCATCATCCACAGATCTATTGGCCCGATAAGCAAACTGCAGAGGGTCCAGCAGGTGCTTTGTGATATTTTTCAGCTGGGCCAGCACAAGTCTTTCAAGGGTCTTCATGACTACAGAGGTCAGTGTGATAGGCCTGTAGTCATTAAGACCAGTAATCCTTGTCTTTTTGGGTACAGGGACAATAGTGGAGACTTTGAAGCAGACAGGGACAGTACAGGTTTGCAGGGACTGGATGAAAATGTATGTTGTTCAGCACAGACCTTGAGGGTAGAAGGAGAAACATTGGAGATTTCCAGCTTTTCTGTCTTCGGAATAACCTCCTCAATTTCTATTGTTGGTGATGGAGAAGTGGCCAGACTGATGTTGGGCAGCAAGGAGGAAGCGGGTCGTGGACGGGGGGTGGGGGGTGCGGGCTGTCTTTGCAGACTGGAATCAGGCTGTAAGTGGGTGTTAAGTGGTGATTGGAGAGGGGTAGGTGGGGAATGGCCCAGTTTTTGCAGACTGGAGTCGGGCTGTAAGTAGGTGTGAAGTGGTGATTGGGGATTGTTACCAAGGTTAAGTTTCTGTTTATCGAACCTGCAGTAGAACCTGTTCAGGTCGGTCATCTGGCAGTGGAGGCCAATTCAGAAGGCAGTGGAGGCCAATTTTCTGGAGGCTTTTAGAGAGAATTAGATAGATCTCTTAAAAACAGAGTTGTGAATGGATATGGGGAGAAGGCAGGAACGGGGTACTGATTGTGGATGATCAGCCATGATCACAGTGAATGGCGGTACTGGCTCGATGGGCCGATTGGCCTACTCCTGCACCTATTGTCTATTGACTCTTGTATACTGCAGCGAATCCAAGATGTGCTTATGTTTAGTAAACTTGTACTGAACTGTATGCAAAAAAAGAATGTCACTGTACCTCGGTATATGTGACAATAAAGTACCATTGAATTGTCATTGATTGAAATAAAGTAACTTCACGAACTTGCAACGAATTGAAACAATTGAACAGGATACAATTTACTCAAGACTTTATCTCTTGTGGTTATCAGCCAGATCATTTGTTCTTGATCTGTGGGTATATTGTATAGACAAACATTTATACATTTGTGCCAAACAATAGGGATATGACAGTATCTGCTCACGTTCTGTCAACTCTCGAGAACAGTGGCTACTCGGGATAAGATAGTGCAAGATATATGTGGAACGATGCTTTAACATAAATTCCTTCATGCAGAAGAGTCGGATGTTACATTCTTGACAATTGTATGGGCTGCAAAGTAACTCGTGGATATCAAATGTTGAACTGAACGACACAGATCAGAATGTCCCAGCGCTGCTGCTGCAGTCTGTGCTAAATCAGTTGATCCCAGTCACGCTTCAACAGTTGGACTCAGTGCCCTGGGAGAAGGGTGGGGGAAAGCACCCAGGATTTCCCCCATCAGAACTGTGTTCAGTATCTGAAGATAGACACAAAATGCTGGAGTAATTCAGCGGGCCAGGCAGCATCTCTGAAAAATTAGGTGACGTTTCAGGTCGGGACCCCTCTTCAGACTGAGGGTAACTCCTGCCAGGAGTATGTGATTATTGGGTGAGCGATGCTCGACTTTGGTACCCCCCGAGATGTCAAGTCTTAAACTGCAAACATGCGTGAAATACGAGGTGCCGCCCTTAGTTTAGTTACAGCTGTGACTACAGCGGCAGTTGTGGGAGGTACTATCGCAACATTTGGAAATCACATGGACAGTACAGGTTGAGGGAGATCTGGACCAAAGGCAGATGGGACTAGCATAGTTGGTCAGTGTGAGCAATTTGGGCCAAAGGGCCTGTTTCCACGCTGCACACTCTATGACAGCTCAGAAGATCATGGGTTCCCATTCTGCCAATGGACACCTCATTTCATTAACTATCCTGATATTTGTGCTGAAATCTCAATCCCAATGCTGCGATGAAGAAGACTACTGCCCATCACTAAAGGACACAGTGCTGGAGTAATTCAGCAGATCAGGCAATGTCTCTGGAGAACATTTTCTATGTTTCTATAAACATAGATAGGCGACGTTTTGGGTTAAGACCCTTCTTCAGACTGTCCACCTATTTTCCAATAGACTTGTTACATGGGTTTGCTGAAAAATAATTTACTTAGAGATACAGCATGGAAACGGGCCCTTCGTACGTTCATAAGTGATAGGAGCAGAATTAGGCCATTCGGCCCATCAAGTCTACTCTGCCATTCAATCATGGCTGATCTATCCTCTCCTTCCTAACCCCATTCAGCAGATTAGGCAGCATTTATATTTACCTGGGTCGGATCTTGCCTCCTGTGATTGCGTTGGCTGCTGTACATCGACCCTCATGATGTATTGGCAGCACTTTCTACTAATAAAACAATTTGATTCAACTTTAAGAATACATCCTGCATTGCACTCCAAGCATGGAACCATTACAAGTCGAGACACTTTAAAGACTTGGAATACACTTTTGGGGCAAAGTTTCCTTCAACAATAAAATTCCTAATTATATACAAGCTAATCCTTACAGTGCGATCAACAGCACCCAGTGGTGTGGCGGGGTAGAGGGTCCAGAGGTTTACGAGAATGATCCCATGAATGAGTGGGTTAACATATGATGAACGTTTGACAGCACTGGGCCTGTACTCGCTGGAGTTTAGGATGAGGGGGAGATCTCATTGAAACTTACCGAATAGTAAGGCTTGGATAAAGTGGATGTGGAGAGGATGTTTCCACTAGTGGGAGAGTCTAGGACCAGAGGTGATAGGCTCAGAATTAAAGGACGTTCCTTTAGGAAGGAGATGAGGAAATTTCTTTAGTCAGAGGGTGGTGAATCTGTGGATTTTTTTTGCTTCAGAAGGCAGTGGAGGCCAAGTCAATGGAGTGATAGATCCTTGATTAGTACGGTGTCAGGGTTTATGTGTAGAAGGCAGGAGAAATGGGGTTAGGAGAGATAGATCAGGCATGATTAAATCACGTACACTTGATGGGCCGAACGGCCTAATTCTGGTCCTATCACTTATGTGATTAAGATTCATTTGACCAACAGGTACATTATTTGTCAACAATGGTACGAGTCAACCAAAATGTATTCATGACATGGGATGTTGTTTAATGATTCAATGCACTGTTCAGTGAATCAGCACGACTGCAGTTGTGGAGCTAGCGGAAGCTTTAATATTAGGGATGAAGAGTTCACAAGCCAGAGAAGGGAGCAAGTTATCTTTAATTGCTTTTTTTATTTACTGTTTCAGTTTTCTCTATCTCACTGATCATCACAACCAGGTGGTTATTATTCCAAGCAGACAGCACCAGAGATCAGGACCAAACCCAGGTTTCCCGTGCTGCAAGGTAGATGCTTTACCAGTAGTGCCACCCCCGATTGGGATGTTTGATGAGATGTGATGCTGGCCACAACTCACTGGACCATTTCCAATGCGCACTCATTACAACTTCACGCTATTAGAGTAGGATCACCCCTCACACATATGATCACTGCACTACACTTGCCAATTCAGGCCACATTACCCAACCTCAACCCTGAAGATTGAAGAAGGGTCTTGACCCAAAACGTCACCCATTCCTTCTATCCAGAGATGCTGTCTTTCCCGCTGAGTTATTCCAGCATTGTGTATATCTTCGGTGCAAACCAGCATCTGAAGTTCCTTCCTACATTCACGTTTTCAAGAGAGTTAGATTAAGTTCTTAGGGGTAAGAGAATCAAGGCGAAGAACGAGGTACTGATTTTGGATGACAGCCATGATCATATTGAATGGCGGTGCTGGCTTGAGGGGCCAAATGGCCTACCCCTGCACCTATTTTCTAACTTTCCATGTTAATCCTGTTACTATTGTTCAGACCCCTTTCCTCCTCAGCTTGGCCCAAAGGCAGATAGTCCTCCCACATAGAGAAGAAACAACCAATTAGGAAGGAATAAAGTAATTTATTATTATTTTTAATCAAACTTGGGTACAATGTGAAACTGCATTCTGATGCCCCCACCCACCTTGTATTAGGAAGTGAGAAGAACCCTGCCTGCAGAATCCAGTGGCAAGGCAAAGAGGAATACTGCAGCTTTAGTCAGTCTTTACAGGCCTTTGCATCCCGATTCATCGATAAGGCAAAACATCAATGCAAAATGGACCAGGTTCATATAGTACAGTCTACACTCATTCTTTACAATTTCAAAATGATCACAGTGATGAAAACTGTACAAATACCTTCTAGGTCGAAGGATTAAAAATAACATCTAGTTTAAAAGTAGGACACTCTACTTTTCTTTTTTAAAAAGTTACAGATTTATGATTAATTTTCATCAAGAAATACACTTCCACACAGTATTGTTGACCAACTATAAAAAAGATGCGAGATGACTTACACCAGTGATGAAATTCAAATTAGGACTGCTTCAGAGACCGTCACGTTAACAGTGTGTTAATTCAGCTGCCTTTCAAAAGTCATTCATTAACAGCACGTTAGGACTTCAACATCACTGATAATAAATTATACAGAGCGAAAAAAAAAGGTCACAGAACCAGACTTCATCCCCAACATACCGATCACAATTATTTTCAAGGTGATACAGACATGGAGACCAGATTCCCTTTTTAAAGTCAGTTTCGGAATCTACTGCTGGATCTTTGACTTGATCAGGAGGCAAGATCCGACCTACCAAATGAGGACCTCACAAAATCCTATAACTGCCAGATGCATCCTCGAGAGGTGGGGTACAACTCCAACATCTGTACTCCTGCTCTACAGTGGTCAGACGGGGGTGAAGGACCCGATTCTTGCTGTGAATTACAGCAGCAGCAGCAGCCCATGGGCAAATGAAATAAATGAAATGAAAAGCACAATTACTACTCTTTCTGTTAAGAGGCGCCACCGAGCTCTCTCCAAAGTACAACAGGATGCCCAGGGCAACCAGAGGACACTTCAGGCCCACCCCCACAATCGGCTATCAAGTTGCGTCACAGGCAGAACAGCAGTCAATTTACATAACCGCGGTTTGCACGAGAAATCGGCGACTGATGCAAAAATCATAACCCTTTCTCCAATTCACAATACTACTTGGGAAAAAAAAGTTTACATTTGTCTTACCATTTTGCTAGCTCTTAGGTGTACGAGATGGCAAAAATCGAAAGCATCATAATTTACGCATTTTCCTGCTCGGAAAACAGAAAGGCGAATAGAAATAGAAGGTATATAAACCCGATAGAATATATATTAGAAGGAAGAAGGAAATGACGAGTTTAAATAGCTCTCTTCAGCTGAAGGAAAATCACAAGATACAGCTCAGATACCTTCATCCAGGATTCAACGGTGAATTGTTTTTAAACTAACTGTTGAAATAACAATCCGTGACAATTTTCAAGTCCCATTGTATTTTCACTCTCATCCTCACGCTAAATAAATGGTGTGCAGGGTATATTATTACAACTTTTTTTCTGGGATTCTGCCTGGAAGTAAAAAAGGATTTTCTCTAATGACTGCAGGATCAGCAGCTAAGTTTAGTAAAAAAAAATGTCCCTTAAATTTAGTAATATTATCAGCAGAGCTTCATGTTGAGGAATCTAGTAGTACTGCAAAAAGAGAAGAGGGATGTGTATAAAACAGGGCCTGGTCTTTGGGATAAGGTGCATTGTCGGGTTGACAGGAACCAAAACCGGCACTGGGTGGCTACAATTATATACTCACTAGTGTCAAAGCTTCCTTGTGATACATTTAAACCTTTTCCCGATGTTCCACACAGCTTCACCTGTGCTCCCACCTAACTCAAGCAAATACCACCCGAGCACTTCCCTCCCATGAACGGTGTAAACAGCGCAGGAGTTTAGGAAAAAGCCTTTTGGAAGCTCCGTTCATTATGTAACAGCGGTTCTAGTCCTTCACTTAAAAGTCGGTCTCAACTTCGTGAGTTACAAGCTAGAAAATTGAGAAAGCACAGCGGCACGGCCATCGTCGATGGCTTTCAAACGTGACAGACCTCCATTCAAATATCGGCAAGACAATAACAATGGAAGGTGGCAAACTGACAACACACACCTTCTGTCATTATCTCACCCAGACCTCACAACACCAGTTTTAAAGGCAACAAGCCAGCAACTGCACCACTAATGGAGGAATGACCTAGACTTCTGATTGAGTGCCAGTAAATGCACAAGCTCAGCCAAAACCATATGTATCAAGGAGGCAGCGGATGTACATTCAAGACTTTTGTGCTAAATTGAGATTTATGCCAGCCCAGCCATAAAATACAAAATATCAGCGATCAGAGCCAAACATTCAGGGCTGGCTCTGCTCTCACCCTCTCTATTGGTCATCATTTCTTGTGCTGATGCAGCCTTACAGTTTGGGGGAAGCATGACTGGGTTCAGATGGCTTCACGCCAAAGAGTGGGAGTCAGAGTTGGGAGGAGTCAGGAATGCTTGCTTGCAGGTTCTACTGTGGCTACTGCATGTGGAACCTGAAAGCCCAGCAAAGTCTACTATACATAAGGAGTTACTGCAGACCGAAAACTTTAAGCCCCCCGGGTCCTTGGTCGATTGCCTTATACTGAAATAAAGACTGAATGCAATAAGGAAAACTCAATTTAGAAAACAAGCCCCAGTGACAATACATAATTATATATATATAAAAAAAACTGTTATTCTAAACAATGCACGAGCCGCATATTTCCATGCAGGAATGATAGAGTGATAAGGAGGCTCTGTATATCTAAATATTGCACAGACTGAAAGGAAAGAATCACATAATCATGGGAAATTCTCACATTATCAACAACTACAAAAAACAAAAAGATTCATCTAACTATAGTAGTCATGAGTTCAACAGTCTCCATGTGAGCAATTTTTTTGTTAAGACAATTCTGTGATAGGAAGCCAAGTTTTGGGATTCCCTTGTGCAAATAAGAAGGCATCATGCTGCATAAAGCATCTGTTTTGTTTGTTTTCTCTGCCCCAAATGGAACAAGCTTTTCCTGTAGTGTTCTTCCCTCAGGTCAGTTTGACAGCTAGCATGGGTAGGGTCTAAGCCACAGGCTTGGACTGCGATTCCATTTCCGCAGCTCGCTTCAACGCAACATCCACCAGCAGCTGAAACCCACTGAAATCTTGGTTGAGATCGGGAGGAGTGGGCGGAGGAGTGTTAAATAGTCCACTCTGGTGGGGTGGATGGGAGCCCATTTGGACAGCATCTTTGGAGCATCCAGGAGTGAGATTCATCAGGCCCGCACTTGACAAAAGATCCATTTTAGACATTCCCTCTAGGCTGGTCGGTGGGCAGTAGTGTAAAGGCACGTCGTTCGGCGTCGAGACGGTAGTGTGGCATATGACTGAAGGTCTCGGCACGAGGGCACCCCCGGAAGAGGTGCTACGCGGAGATGCCTCCCCACTGTCGGGGCAGGAGCTGGTGGAGCCGAATGATCTTTCGTCGAGGTCCGGGACAAAGCTACTGGACGCTGATGACGTTTGAACGGGGGTGTGCTCCATGCTCTTACTCCCGCGACGCGAGATGGTGAAGTTATTGGGGTCTTGGCCGTCCTTCCTCAGCATGTCTGGTAGCAGTCTGCGGCGTGCATTAATGAACCAATTACAGACCTGGAAGGCAGTAGGCAAGAGGATAATCAGGTTGTGTACATCTCAACTGTAGATTATATAGAGACACAGTGCAGAAACAGGCCCCTCAGCCCACGCCGACTAGCAATCACACGTGCTATCCTATACACTAGGGATAATTCACCCTTTTTAAAAAAAAACACAGCCAATTAACCTACAAGCCTGCATGTCTTTGGAGTGTGGGAGGAAACCAGAGCACCCGTAGAAAACCAACTCGGGTCACGGGGAGAATGTACAAACTCCATACAGACTGCACGTAGTCAGGATTGAACCCGGGTCTCTGGTGCTGCAAGGCAGCAACTCTACCGCTGCACCACCGTTCCTGAAATCTACTACAAAAATAATGGAAAGAAAACATTGCTGTAGGCAGCACCAAAACATTTTAAATATGTACATCCACTTCCATGCAAGCAAAAATAAATGCATGTCAAAAGGTAATGTTGGAGAAATCCAGACTGGCAAGGAATTAAATCAGAGGAAAGGATCACATAAAAATTTAATAATCTGCAGTTGCTGGAAATCTGATATAAATATATAAATTGCTGGGAACACTCATCAAATAAACCAATAACTGTTACTTTCCAAGGGTGCTGCCTGATAAATGTTTCCAGGATATTTTCTTTTTGTAACTGGATTACATGTTTTAATCCAACCCACCAAAGCTCATTTCTTGAAACTTTCCCCGCCCACCGTGTACAACTATTTGTTTTATAGACAAAATGCTGGAGTAACTCAGCGGGACAGACACCATCACTGGAGAGAAGGAATGGGCGACGTTTCAGGTCGAGACCCTTCTTCAGACTGTTGTCAGGACTGATGTGTGACATCAGTCTGAAGAAAGGTCTCGACCCAAAACGTCACTCATTCCTTCTCTCCAGAGATGTTGCCTGAGTTACTCCAGCATTTTGTGTGTATCTTCGATTTAAACTAGCATCTGCAGTTCTTTCCTCTGCAACTATTTCTTGATCCATTATGACAATAAACTGAAGTACAACTTAAATCCCAATACGGCCATCAAATGTAATATAGCAGTGTTTCAAGGAGCCAACACTGTCTGAAGTAGCCAGAGGCATTAAGTTTTACATGGAAAATCAAACTATAGAAGTCTCCATTTCAGATGCTCATCCATCTTCAGTCCTATCCTGTCAGCATGACCGGACCTCATAGGCAAACTCACAGCCTTATGACAGAACACGCTGCTTGGTGAAAACTTTTGGAAATCGAGGAACTTCACTATCAGAAACATAGGGCCACGCCTGGTATTTGGAACAACTTTAAGTATGAATGGTGTGTTTTATCTGATTTAGTTTAGGGATACAGTAAGGGGACAAGCCCTTCAGGTCCGCACCGACCAGCACATCAACACTATCCTACACACAGATGGGATAGTTTACAATTCTAACAAAGCCAATTAACCTACAAAGCTGTACGTCTTTGGAGTGCGGGCGGAAGCCAGGTACCAGAAAAGACTCACGCAAGTCACGGGGAGAATGTACAAACACCCATAGTCAGGATCAAACCCACATTGTGCATTGGTACAGGGCGACACAGCAATAGAATTCCTGCCTTACAACGCCAGAGACCCGGGTTTGATCCCGACTACGGATGCTGTCTGTATGGAGTTTGTACGTTCTCCCCATGACCGTCTGGGTTTTCTCCAAGATGTTTGATTTCCTCCCACACTCCACAGACATACATTTGTAGGTTAAGTGTAAATTGTCCCTAGTGTGTGGAGCATAATGTTAATGTGTGTATATCGCTGGTCGTTCCAGACAAGGTGGGCCAAAGGGCTGTATCTCTAAAGATACTGTGGCTGTGGCATGCTTCAATCTGTGTTTGATGCAATATACTAGACCAGGGAAGATTTTAATGCTTAAAACTGCAGGATTTCCATTTCCCAATGATGATGATGATGATGATGGCCTGTGTGAACTCAATGGGCTGAAGGGCTCATTGCTGTCTGACTCTGTAAAATGCTTGGTGCAGAAACTCAGAAGGGAGTCATTCCACATCAACTAGCATATCGAATTATACAAAGTCTAATGTTGATTATAACATGATACATGGATGCTTAAAAGGAATACACACAAGCAAAATGTGCAGGAAAGGAGTTTAACTTGGCATCATGCTCGACACGGACATTGTGGGCCGAAGGGCCTCTTTATGTTTGTTTTATGTAAACTGCCATGGAACTGGTTTCCTTGCACAATATAACCCATCGAAGCTACAGGGCACAGTTGTAAGCAGGTATTAGGAGCTACAAATTTAATGAAATGCTCAATAATAAGATTCATAATTGGTTTGACACCCAGGTTTCAGAATGACATAAAAGCAGCACAGTGGTGCATTGGTAGAGTTGCTGTCTTAGTGCCAGAGACCCGGATCGATCCTGACTATGGTTCTGTCTGTACAGAGTTTGTATGTTTTGCCTGTGACACGCATGGGTTTCCTTCGGGTGCTCCGGTTTCCTCACACATTCCACAGGTTTGTAGGTTAAGTGGCTTCTGTAAATTGTCCCTAGTGTGTAAGACAGAACGGGTGATCGATGGCTGGCATGGGCTCAGTGGGCTGAAGGGCCTGCTTCCACACTGTATCTCTAAACTAAAAAAATTAAAGGATCAAAAAATGTTTTCCTTCTTGTCTACTTTGATAGCTTTAGCAATTAAATCCCAATTGCTTTTATGTGTTCTTTTCATGAGGCACATTTAACCTGTTATGACACAACGTTCTGGAGTAACTCAGCAGGACAGACAGCATTTCTGGAGAGAAGGAATGGGATATGTTTTGGATTGAGACCCTTCTTCGGACTCAGGTACTCTGTATCCTGGTATTTGGTTTAGGGATAATGGGACAGTGAATCTGCTGCATAACACTAATGCTCAAACTAAAGATCTTTGACTTTTGAGAATCAACTGCCCCTCTTTAATGAATTAATATGCTTAAAGTCAGAGGTTTGTGCCTACTACAACTTATTAATTTGACCTTTTAAAAACAGGAAGCACATGCTTATTTATTTATAACGTGGTCCGCAGTCACTGCAGCACTACTGTCACTTTGACCATGCAGCAGTAATGTGCAATGCCTATAGATAACCCAAAATGCTCCTCGTAATTTAGTGAGCAACATGCTTACGATTAGAATTTTGCTGCTGCATTCAAAGCATCACTAGCAAACCTCATTGAAGTCACTGCACATTACTCAGCACAAAAATGCCTCCAATGTCAAGACATCTTTTCAGTCCAGTCACACATTACAAAATAATTTGAAAACAAGTTGACTGTTGTGTAGGAGGAAACTGCAGATAGACACTAAATGCTGGAGTAACTCAGCGGGACAGGCAACATCTCTGGATAGAAGGAGTGTATTCTGCAGACTGATGGGTAGTTTAAATCTCTTTTGCACTTGATGGACACAATTATGCCACAAAGCAGGACTAGTATTATGCCACTAATATTTCTTGCAACAAACTATTCCTCAACCCAGATTAAAATATTTTTTTGTAATTATCGGTATTCCTCACCTCTCCATTCATCAAAATAAAAAGAAAATTCATTAACAGTGTATCTCCACGTTGACTCAAAGGTTAAGTATAATACCTGGTTGAAAACCGATCACAGGAGGAAGGTTTTGCAAGCTTTGAATCAAAGTCTGAGCACAACCAGTATTCAATTATATTCAACAATGCAGGTGGAACAAACACACCAAGGCTATTAAATTGGACACAGCAACTGGCAGATAAAAATCAGCTCAAGCCTCATTTATTATTGTTGTGACCAATGATTATACATATTGTACAAGGACATTACGCATAGATAGGATTGTTTACAGTTCTGGGTAGGAAGGAGCTGCAGATGCTGGTTATACGAAGATAGACGCAAAATGCTGGAGGAACTCAGCGGGCCAGGCAGCATCTCTGGAGAGAAGGAATGGGTAACGTTTGTGTCTGAAGAAGGGGCTCAACCAGAAACGTCACCCATTCCTTCTCCCCAGAGATGCGGCCTCTCCCACTGGGTTACTCCAGCAGTTTGTTTTCAGCTCTGATGTCCCCTCACAATGGAATATTTGATGCATTCCTCCTTTCCCAAGCTCACACAAAGAACTGCTAAAACATAAAAGAAATTGGTCATGGTCATCAAAAGTAACTAAGCATCTACGGAAGTGCATAGGTTTAACCCACCTGGGAAACACAAACCCACAGTATAAATTCTAACCTCGTTTTGTGGTTTACAGTTGTGGAGAAAGCAGCACAACTCAGATAAAGTGAAAACAAAAGTGTTTTGATCTGGGGCATCGAAAAGGAGAAGAGCCAGTGTCTTTTCCCCAGCATAGGGGAGTCAAAAACTACCAGGCATGTGTCTAAGATGAGAGGACAAGATTTAGTACCAGAAAAGCAACTTTTTAAAACACAGAATGTGGTGCGTAAGTGGAACAAATTGCCAGCGGATGTAGTAGGAGTGGGTTTAATCACATTAAATTGGACAATTGACAATTGGACAGGTGTATGAACAGGAAATGTTGTGCAGAGTTCTGGGCCAGGTTCAGGCAATTGGGACAAGCTTGGTTAAGCAGAAGATAGACACAAAAAGCTGGAGTAACTTAGCAGCACAGAGCACTCTTGATGGTTAAACTCTGCAGGAAATATCTATTTTATGTTGAATCACACATAGCATTGGAGTATGTAGCATGTCACAAATAAATAAATGTCAACATACCATGTAAGAAAGGATTGGAGAGAGAAAATTAGATGCATACAAATCAGTTAGCCTGATAGTCGGGAAAATGTATGGATTTGTTATAATAGTGATAACAGACCACTGAAAATAATTACAAAATTGGACAGTCAACATGGAATCATGCAAGTATATTCATATTTGACAAATCTATTGATCTTTCAAGTTATGGAGTACAGACATGGAGACATGGGAGAACCAACAAATACGGTGCATTTAAACTTTCATAGCTCTGCACAAGAGCACATGGAATTGCAGTTTTAGTTTAGGTTAGTTTAGAGATACAGCACAGAAACAGGCCCTTTGGCCCACTGAGTGCGTGCCGACCAACAACCACCCCGTACACTAACACACACTGGGAACAATTTACAAGTGGCCTAATTCTGCTCCTGTCGCTTATGACCTTATGACAATTTTACCAAAGCCAATTAACCTGTAAACCTGCATGTCTTTGGAGCGTGGTAGGAAACTGGAGCAATATAAAAAAAACACATGCGGTCATGGGGGGAACATACAAACTCCGTAGAGATAGGACCCGTAGTCGGGATCGAACCAGGGTCTCTGGCACTGTAAGGCAGCAACTCTACTGCTGTGCCACCAGTAATTGGGGACAGAGAATTGAGGACTGGCTAACGAACAGAAAACAATTGGACAGAGCAGGGCAAATTTGAATTGATAGTGGGAGTCCCACCCCCACCCCCCCACCAATCAGTACCAGGGGTGGGTTGGGAAGGCGGGAGGGGGGGGAGAAGAGAGAAATAGTCACAACAACATGACTGATTTGCATCAGGGGATTGAACATAATACATCCACGTTTGATGATGATACAAAGCTAAGCAACAGTTTAGGTTGGGAGGAGAATAGAGATTGAGTTAAGGGATACAAACAAGGCAAATTGAATATGTAAAAATACAAGACCATCTAATGTGGTTGGAGACTATTAAAAAAGCCTTTCTTTTTTAATGGTGGCAACGTTGAAATACATTAGCAGTCAGAGGGATCACAAATCAAAGATACAGGGTTAGTGCAGGAAAGTGATTGTGAGTTTAAGCAGGAGCCATGATCTTATTTTAATGGCATAAATAACCAAAAGGGGGGAAATTATCTACTTGTGTTAATATTTCTGATGTTCTAATATAGAATATCATGGCTCCGCATTTTTGATTAATGATGTACTTCAAGTACAGAAAACCATTGCCTACTTGTTAACTCATTTTCAATAAACACAGACGGGGGGGGGGGGGGGGGGGGGGACAAGTATGAAATACGACCCATCACACCCAGATCAAACAAACTCCCTTGACAGGTTTGGCTCCGCACAGCTTTTTTAATGATTTAAATTCGGTCGCACACAGGTGGTGAAGACATATTTTTGGGAAGAATTTATTCTTTGTTTTATTAATAAAACACAGAGCAAATTGCCACAGTGCCAGGCACCACAGGTGTCTGTGTGTTTGTACAATTTCAATACTGGTGTTCTCATATACAGCCCGAACTCTTATCTCCAGTGTAATACTAAGCTCAACCACCTCAGCTCATCTCATGTCCCAGATGAGATTCCTTCTCCATTGAAGTCGACAATGCTGAATCACATATCAGGATAACTGCGACTTCTCGTAATGTCAAAATTGCTTTTACTGTTCCGCCATTCAATACCCAGCATAGTTCTTTCAACATCGTGCAAAAAGACCTTTGTGCTATTTCAAGTACCGGCAGAATCATGTGTATTGCTAATGGGGAAGAGATTGTGTCATTCTTTTTGTGCTTTGCATACCTACTCCAGTTTCAGTTTATTGTCTTTGATTGTCAACTTCATAGCTATGCCCTCCTTGTTCTCACAGCCACTAAGCTGCAATTTTACAGAAATATTCTTCCAAGTCTTGACATTGTGTGCGCCCATCTCCCAACACCTGTGCCACGAACAATTTACATCTTGTGTGATTAATATCCTATCCATAGGAAATCCTTTACAATTACCCCAGCCTATTCCCAATTCTCACTTTCCAAGGGAGGCCCAAGGTCTTCTTCATTTAACCAAGCTTCTAGTCACCATTGAAACTTGATTACACTCCTCCTGTGCATCCTAGGATGTTATCTCACTACATAAAAGTAAATCAGTGTTATGGAAATATATTGAAAATGGGTGTTCTAAAGTCCCACTTAACCACACAAAATCGCAACATGTACCACTCAACCACACAATTTATAATATGGAGATTGCTTGTAAATTGGAGAGTGAATTAAGTTTGCAAAACAAATTTTTTGAGTGTCCAATTTACTCACTTCAACCAAATAGGAACTCTACATCGAGGTTTAAAGTTTACAAAGATAGACGTGGAAAGTATGAAGGAACATTGTTTCCACATGATCTAGGTCAGAGGGGCGCCGATTTTTCTGTGGAGAACCACATTATATTTAGTATGGGTGTCAGGGGTTATGGGGGGGGAAGGCAGGAGAATGGGGTTGAGAGGGAAAGATAGAACAGCCATGACTGAACGGAGGAGTAGATTTGATGCCTAATTCTGCTCCTACAAGTTGTCAAGTATGGATCTCATTGGATGACGCTTATACAGAAATCTGCACAACAAAGATCCTCAAGAACTGATTAATACACAAAAGGACACAAAGTGCTGGCGTGACTCAAAAAGCCAATCAGCATTTCTGGAGAACATGGATACATGACGTTTTGGTCTGAAGAAGGGTCCCAGCCCAAAATGTCACTTATCCATGTTCTCCCGAGATGCTGCCAGACTATCTGAGTTACTCCAGCACTTTGTGTCCTTTCGCAATCCACTGCTGTGTTGATAAAAGGATGTGCAAAACATTCTTAATGCAATAAAACAACAAATGATTAACTAATCCCGAAGATCATTTTAATATGTACTCATAACCATGTAACAATGACATGTTGATCACCATTCTTGTAGTAGTCAATTACAAAGTAATCCTGTATCTCAATAGTCATCTGCCACACCAGTTTAAAACTAGCTGCCTTATTTCTCTGCACACTAGTACACCAATCACCAGTACTGATTCTTTTTAAAAAATCACAATAAACTATTTATTGTTGTGCAAACAAATGTGCTCCTTTTCCCTGAAAAATGTACCATCCTAAATTAAAATTCTCATCCTTGTTTTCAGTTTTCATTATTGTCTTTCCCATCCCCACTTAGTCATAGAGTCTTACAGCATAGAAACAAGCCCTTTGGCCCAATTTGCGCACACTGTCCAACATGTCCCACCTACACTCGATCCACCTACCTGCATTTGGCTCATATCCCTCCAAACCTGTCCTATCTTGGTCAGTACGCGTGTCAGGGTTTATGGGGAGAAGGCAGGAGAATGAGGTTCCGAGGGAGATAGATCAGCCATGATTGAATGGCAGAGTAGACTTGATGGGCTGAATGGCCTAATTCTGCTCCTATCACTTATGGACCAACTCTAGAAATTAGAGAACATTTACTTTTGTCTATACGTTTTCTTCAAGAGTTCCACTACAATTCTCATAGCCAACCAAAGAATTTGCATTCGGTGCATACAACATCTTCAAATATAATGATCACAAAGTAACGTCATTTTTGTTACTGGAAAAGCAGACATTTACTGTCCTTTCCTCAATGATTGCTAATCTGAGTGTCTTGCTGGGTCATTTCAAAGGACATTGAAAGAGTCGGCAACGTCTGGAGTTACATAGATAGAAGGACTGGCAAACTTCCTCAAAAGGGTTATGGTAGGTAATGAGGATGACAGTAATAGAATTCAGAGGGCCGAATGGCCACACATGGTAGGTTACAGTTATGAGAGAATTGCAACCCAATAGATTTTGGCAGGCAATAGAATAAGAAACAACACAAAGTAACACAGTTCTAAAGGAATATTTAGTTTAGTTTAGAGATACAGTGCGGAATCAGGCCCGTTGGCCCAACGGATCCATGCTGACCAGCGATCCCCACACCTTAACACTATCCTACATGCATACACTAGGGACAATTTGACAACTATATCAAGCTAATTAACCTACAACCCTGTAAGTTTTTGGAGTGTGGGAGGAAACCAGAGCACCCAGCGAAAACCCACGCAGGTCACGGGGAGAAGGAACAAATTCCGTCCAGACAGGCACTCATAGTCAGGATCAAACTCGGGTCCATAGCCGCTCCATATAAATGCCAATGCTCCATATAAGTGACAGTGACAGGACATTTTAAGAAAGTGGTAATGCACAAATGCTTCTAGATCTGTTGTACAAAAGCAGGAAGGTCGCATTAAACCTCGTAAAACTGGTTAGGCCACAACTAGAGCACGTGTCCAAATCTAGTAACCACAATTTAGGAAGGATTCCAGGGTCACAGGAAAGGCACTACAAAGGCACAGAAATGTCTCAACTGGTGGATTTCTGCTACATCAGACTGGAAAAACTGAAAAGGTTGTTTTCAAAAACAAAGAAAGTTAAAAGAAGGCACAAGAGACTAAATGCTGGAATCTGGTGATTTGACAGAGATTTGTAAACAGAGAGAAGAGACCCACATTAGACAATGACTCAACAACCAAGGGAACAGACTCAGGGTGACACACACATTATATTAAAAAAAAATTTTGCTCAACAGTCATTGTAAGTAAGTAAGTTTATTGGCCAAGTATTCACATACAATGAATTTGCCATGGTGCTTCGCCCACAAGTAACAACATGACATACAGTGACAGTTACGAATGACTCAGAAAACACTAAACATTAATAATAATAATAAAACATTAATGATAAAACACCATTGATCAAGCATGTGAACCAACAAAATACCAGATCAAAGGTTCTGGGCTCTGGGACTGAAGATGCAAGAAGCTGCAGATGCTGGAATATTGAGCAAAGCAAGAGGAACAGACTTCGGGTTGAGACTCGTCTTCAATTTAGTTTAGTTTATTGTTGTGTGTACTGAGGTACAGTGAAAACCCTTTTAGCGCATGCTGTCCGGTCAGCAGAAGACTATTCATGATTACAATCAAACAGTCCACTAAACTAGAGTCTGAAGAAGTGTTCTAACCCGAAACCCTCTAAAGGTGCTGCCTGATCCGCTGAGTCCATCCAGCATGTTTTTTCTTTTGTTCATGATCTGGAACATTGATCTTAGGAATGATGAAATGGGGCACATAAGAAAAACATACTTTTTCCCCCAAAGAAAGAAGATAATCTGCAGGGTTATGTAGAAAGAGGAAGATGGGACTGACTGGACACAGTAAAGTGGGTTGGCGGCACGACCGACATCGCAGAGGCCTCCGCAGTCCGTCTGTCTTTTTTTAACCTATTGTCCTGTTGAGTGTATAGCTTGTGGTGGGTTTTTGACTGTGTATGTGTGGGGGGCGGGGGAAACTTTTAGATCTCTTCCCTGTACGGGGACCCGACCTTTTCCCTGTCGGGTTTCCGTTGCCGTTGGGGCCTAGCACCGTGGAGCAGCCTCCAACCGGAACGACAGCTCAAGTCACGGAGCCTGCGGAGCTGAGGACCTACCATCGTGGAGCTGGCCGGCTTCGGAGCATGGAGAGCTGCGGTGGCGCGCTGCTGCGACCCGACTCTGGTGGATGGTGACACCGGGAGCTCGCGGGTCCCCGGTGGGAGACTGCTTTGTGGGGCGCCGGCAACGGCGCCTTCTCCCGCTCGAATTGTGGGGTTGAGAGTGACCTGGAGCGGGGCCTTACAACGTCCGGCGCGGCTTTAAATGGCCGCGGACTTGCTAGCGCCCGCAGGGGGCTCCAACATCAAGACCCAGGGCAGGGCCTTACATCGCCCGGCGTGGCTTTAAGTGAAAGTGGGACTTGCTAGCGCCCGCCGGGGGCTTTGACTTTGAGGAGAGGAATGGAGAGCATGGGAGAGACAAGACTTTGCCTTCCATCACAGTGAGGAGATTCACTGTGATGGATGTTTGTGTAAATTGTGTTGGTGTGCGTCTTGGTTCTTTTCTTGTATGACTGCAGAAACCAAATTTCGTTTGAACTTCATGTAAGGTTCAAATGACAAATAAATGGTATTGTATTGTATTGGATTGGTCCAAAAATAATAGCAAAGATTTAATGGCATGCATGGTGATTCTAGTTATTTCCCCAAGCTATACTATACTGTACAAGATGAAAACGTTCCTTCTTAAGCTTCAACATCACTTTATTTGTTCATTTTCCTCGGCATTACTATTCACGGTGAATATGGAAGTCAATGGTGTAAGAAGGTTTATGTTTGGTTTATACCTAAGATAGACACAAAACTGCTGAATAACTCAACGGGTCAGGCGGCATCTCTGGAGAAAACAAACAGGTGATGTTTCGGGTCAGAGCCATTCTTCAGACTGAAAGATAGAAGTGGTGAGAGGACTGGAGCAGAGTAAAGACCATAACATAACAAGGCCAGTAATAGATGATCTCAGGAAGGGTGGAGTCCACAATTGCCCATTGTTGGCTGGAGAAGATGTGCTAACGACAGGGATACAAGGACATGAAGAGTGGAACCAGTAGGATAACTAGTGTGGGGGAGGGGGAGAAAGGAATGCCGTGGCCTTGTAATGTCCAGGTTCAGGAACAGCTACTTCCCCACAGCAACCAGGCTATTAAACAAAACGAATAAGCTATGAGCTATGAACTGCAAAAGACTATATTAGTATTTGCACGATATTTGTTATTTATTGAACTTTTTCTTTTTTTCCCCCCATTATATACAATGTTTACATATTCACATATTCTGTTGTGCTGCAGCAAGTAAGAATTTCATTGTCTCGTCCGGGACATACGACAATAAAACACTCTTGACTCTTGAAATCAACATTCATTCCGCTGGGTTGTAAACTGCCCAAGCGAAATACGAGGTGATGTCCCTCCAATTTGCATGTGGCCTCACTCTGACTGCCAATTAAGCAGACTTTCTTCCTGAAAGATGTTGGGCATCTTATAAGCAGCTGCAATTACAACCAGATGCAACCTTGCTGATTTGGTTCTCATTTGAGCTTTCACAAGTCAACTGACTCTCCATTTTGTGAATAAAGCATATTAATGCAATATTGACATGCTTTGTTCAATTAACATTGTATTTAATGTCGGCACCTCAGGTTATAGAGACCGATGCTTCTGCATCATCGACAACCCGTTTGCTGGATGCCTTAGCCCCAGAGACCTGGGTTTGATTCTGGCCTTGGGTGCTAGCTGTCTGAAGTCTGCACATTCTCCCAGTGACTAGTTTTCCCTGGGCTCTTCAGTTTCCTCCCACATTCCAAAGACATGCATCTAGGTAAATTAATTAACTGTTTGAAATTGTTCCCAGTTGATAGATTAAAAAGGGGGGAGTTGATGGGTATGCAGGGAGATAGATTAACAGGACAATTAATGAGGGAATAGGTGCACTCTGTGAGTTGACTTAGATGCAATGGGCCAAAGTGCACTTTTTATATGTAGGATGGAACTACTGCTGCTGGTTTACATTGAAGATAGGCACAAAAACTGGAGTAACTCAGCGGGTCAAGCAGCATCTCTAGAGAAAAAACGAATAGGCGACGATTCATGTTGAGATCCTTTTTCAGGCTGACAGCTCTGGCTCTCAGTCTGAAGAAGTGTCTTCACCTAAAACGTCACCTATCCCTCTGCTCTTTTTATATTGTAGGGACCTGTGGAGGGGGAAAAAGGGCTCAAAGGAGAACAAAGTCAGGAAGGTTGCATCTGGTTGTAATTGCAGCTGCTCATAAGATGCTGAACATCATTCAGGAGGAAAGTCTGCTTAATGAACAGTGGAGACAGAAGCCATTTACTCCATCACTGACACTAATGTCACTGCAGCAACTTACAATGCTCACTTTGACTGCATCTCCCAGCCTAGCGACTTGCACTACCAACAGCCCGAGTGCAGCCACGTCACGGATTCATAACCAGCAGGCTCCCCTTCACTCACCAGACTGACGTGGAGATATACAACATTGCAGTCACTGAATCAGTGTCTTAAGAACCCTTACCAGACACTCTGGTCCCACAATCACCACAAAACACAGAGCCTCTATGACAGCTCATGCCAGTTTTTACAAAACAACTCACCAATTAATGCAAGAACAAAGTTGGTTAAAAAACAGATGGCACAGTTACTTCATTTAAACACACATTCACACCTGCATGGTTACTGTTTACCATCCACTTACCCTACCAACACTTAGTTGAGGGGCTCTGTAAAGCTCATCCCGTGTACATGTCGTGTGTAGGAAGGAACTGCAGATACTGGTTTATGCCAAAGATTGACACAAAGTGCCAGAGTAACTCTGGGCCAGGCAGCATCTCTAGAGAAAAAGGATGGGTGACGTTTTGGGTCGAACTGTTCTTCAGACCCCTCGAAATGTCCTGACCTGAAAAGTAATCCATCCATTTTGTGTGGATGCTGCCTGACCCGCTGAGTTACTCCAGCACTTTAGGTATATCTTCTGCAAATGTCATATTTTGTAAAGCTTGCCCCAAAGTGAGCACTCAAGTCACTCAGCTGGAAAGAGTGCAGAGAAGATTTACGAGGATGTTGCCAAGACTTGAGGGCCTGAGCTATAGGAGAGGTTGGGCAGGCTAGGACTTTATACCTTGGAGCAAAAGAAGAGGCAGAGGGGTGATCTTATACAAGTGATGTATAAATTCATCAGGGGGAAAATATAGGGCGAATTCATTTAATCTTTTTACCCAGGGGGAATAAAGAACAAGAGAACATCGATTTAAGGTGAGGGGAAATATAGGAGCCCGAGGGGTAACGTTTTCCACTCAGAGGGTAGTGGCTATATGGAATGAGCTGCCAGAGGAGGTAGTTGAAACAGATACTATAATAACATTTAAAAGGCACTGGGTCCAGATCATGGATATGAAAGGTTTAGCGAGACGTGGGTCAAACAAGGGACTAGCTCAGAAGGGGCATATGGGTCGGCATGGATTGGGCTGAAAGGCCTGTTTCCAGATGATAACTAAACAGCTCGCATCAGCCAAAAGACGACAAACATATTTTGGGAAAAAAGCCCAGGTTGATAATAAACAAATAAGACAAAATAGTGAGAATTGTGCCACTAAATACCCCAGGTGTTCAAAATCATACAAACACAGCGCCCGACTGCATTATTGAACAGAGCAATTCTACAATCGCCAGCTGACTTCAACAAATTGTAGAATGGCAGATCCAGCGCTGGGGGGGGGGGGGGGGGGGGGTAAACTGCAAAACTACTGGATATTGCAGACGATTTAATCCCGGGTGATATCCCTCGTTGCTCGCGGGGCCACGGGGAGGGCTAGTGGGTAGATAAACGGACTCACCTGCAGTACGGAGAGCTGCGCCTGCCTCGACAGCTGGGTCTTCTCCTGTTCGGACGGGTACGCCTTGTAGCGGTGCACGTAAAGCCAGTCCCGCAGGATCCGCACGGACTCCTTCGGCAGGTTGCCCCGTCTCCGCCGCTTGCCCGAGTGGGAGAGGTCAAGGGGGATTTCCAGGCTGTCGTCCTCGTCGGTCTCGCTGCCGCACACCGGCCCCATAGCTGTGGAGGATGGAATGAAGGGAGAAACCAGATCAATAGAAACCCGCCTTGCAGCAATGTCCCGGCACGTCTGCCCTTAACACATTCACTGCCTCCTTGTCAATTTCGTGCGGGCCAGAGAAGGAATCAAATCGGCCAATTCAATTGGCAATGTTGTTGCACTTTAAAGAGAAAAAAAAACGCCTTTTAATTCCTTCGATTTTTTTGGCTGTAAATGACTTATCTGTCCCCATTCAATCTCCCAAAGTAGCTCCGGCTACTCACCGAGGGGAGGGATCTGACTCAACGCATTTCAGTTGGGAAAATCCGAGTTTCTGCAAACAATAACAAATGGCTGGAGGCGTCCTTTGGAGACTTCAACGCGTCGAGTCGGCAATGGTTAAGAACAGTGTTTAGCGGGCCCTGTCTGTCCTCAGACTACCCCGTGAGTCGCACAGGACTTTCCAATCAAGCGACAAGCTCTCCCAAAGCTCGGCCCCCTTGTTCATGGAGAAAAAAACGTCTGGTTGGCTGAGTTTGAATCGAATCCGATCGGGACTGTCAGTTTGTAAAGTGATACATGCCCGCTCCCAGCGCTTAACAGTAGCCATTAGCTGTTTGGTGCAGAACAAAAGAACATAAATCTCCCCAAACAACTCGTGCTTCTGCTTTAGCAGCGAGTCCCGACCGAAGGGAATACCCGTGGATTTTTAAAAAAGTGTTATTCGGACAGTTTAGGAGTTCCATTTCACACATTCTACATGATCTGCTTTGAAAAAATCAAAGTCGAAACTTGTGGCCTCGCCAGACACGTGTTGCTAACCGATGTTACACTAAATTAAAGCAAATTCGAATAGTAACTAAAACTCATTGTAATATTGTTCACAAGACGACCAACGGTATTGGGCGACTGCAGTAGGAAATGATTAAAATAAAATAAATAATTTCCTCATGTAAAAACGAAAACTTTCAGCTTTCCATGTTAAAAGAATCTTAAAGTCCCTCTCGTTAATTACATAATTCCGTTTACAAAACACCATTGAAACAGACGGCAAAGACAGTGTACTGCGGAACCTGTCACAAACATTCTTTTACTTGGCTACAGTTCAAGAGAAGGAGGGGGGAGGGAGTGAAAAGTTTTACATTCCGACATATTCCACAACAGGATAACATTAAAAAAAAACTTCCTTCAGAACCCAATGCACAAATCTACCGCGATTGAATCCCATCTTCCGAACACTAAACACACTTTATACAAAATGGTGACTGGATTTACCGGAGTCTAGTCCTTTGAAATTCGAAGTACTGTGACTTTAATTGAGTGAATGGAGGAGAAAACAAAAGTACGTTATGCACGGTTGAGTGTTTAATAAGTGGAGGGTTTGCAGACTAACAGAAACTAACCGTCCTTGTAAATCATTTCCCAGATACCGCCCACGTACAATAGGGATTTTTGAAAAGTTGTTTCAATGCTTGGCCTTCGACTCATTTCGATAGGAAAAAAAATGCATCACTCAATGTTGTATGATCTCACTGTGCATATTCTATCATTGGGGAAAACCCCCTCACCTACAAAACTTGAAACTCGTGGCAACCATGGGACATAAACTTTTATCTTTTTTTTTAAAAAAAGAGAAGGGGGGAAACGCGATTAAACGTCGTAATGCGAAGCTCGTCATTGGAAACGCGAGGTTTGTCACAGGAGGAAGAAAGTTTTTTTTCCACGAGGTGAGAGACCTCAAACAAAGCCTTTAAACTCTCTAGGCACCCTCCTTTTTTTTCAACCAAAAAAAAGGTACATTTGCTCATTCTCTCGTTGGCAAACGATGGATTGCTCCCCCCTCCAGAAACTCCACTAACAAAAAATATATAAAATACTTAATTAAATTACAAAACGGGTAGACGGCGGAATAGTTGAAGGAAATGAACATGACTTGATAACGTGCCAGCAGCGTGGACAGAGTAAAGCAGCGTTCACCTACCTTTCTTCGCTTTCATCCTTCTCCACAAACGTGTCTCCAGGCGAACCAGTGGGTGGGGAGGAGGAAACAGCCGTTAAATCAAAACAAATCTCTTTTTCCAACAAGTTTCCAAGTTAGGAAGTAGGGAGCGAGGCAGCAGAGACAAATAATATCACGGGTTTTTTTGTGTGTGTTTGGTACTGTCGAGTGGAACCAACTTCTTGTAAGTATCGAGGTGGGCGCTTGGTGCTCGCTCTATCCCAGCGTGTTGCTCGCTGGAGGAGTCAAACAAAAGGTAAACACATCGCTGCTACCTGACGCTCGGAAGCACTCGGCTCAGCTCGGCTCGCCTCGTCTCGCCTCTCAGCGCTGACTGCCTCCACAGGAGCTGACAGCTCTCTCTCTCTCTGACAGCTGCTGCCTCGGCTCTGGTGGGTCCGCCCACAAAACCCAGGCTGTGCAAAGCGAGAGAAACAACTCTCCTCTTTTGACATCAAGCCCATTCAAAAAAAAAATCCTTATTTGCATACACCCAGGCAATCCAATCCAGATTTGTTCTTGGGTACTTTTCGTTTGAAAAAAAGTTTTTTTTGTGTGTATTTTGACACAGGGAGGAAGAGAACGAGAGAGAGAGAGAGAGAAGGGGGGAGCGGGTTTGTTACAAGTAAATCAAATGAAACTGTTTATAATTGAAGTGGTTGTTGTTTCTTTGTGCCTCGCTGGTTAATATCCGGTGAGAGCGGTCTAGCGAGACGGTTGCCTAAACTCCCCCATGGAGTAGGGAAAATATATATTTTAAAGTTTTATTCTAAGTGGATGAGGTTAAATATTAAACTTGGCAGCGCCGTCGGTGTTCCTTGATAAGGCAGCTCCTATTGTGTGTGTTTTTAATTTCTTTTTTTTAAGGAAATGTTTTAAAAGTTCACATCGCACATGTTTGCTTCACTTCCGCACATGTTTGCTCTTTTGTTTCCACATGTTACACTGGCTGGAGGTTGTGCCTTGTGGCCCATTAAGTAAGCCACGAGTTAAATCAAAATCGTTTCCAAAGTTTTTTTTGGGAGAAAAAAGAAACTGGAGCATTTGGCCGATCATTAAAGTAAAAACAACAGCGGATGTAACTTCAGAAATGTTGCCGTGATTTTCGGAGTAAATGGCGGTTTTAGAAATGTGCTAATGACCCATGCCGCGCATATAGAAACGAGGGGGGTGAATCCGTCTGTTTGTCATTAAAATATCCCCCCCCCCAGTCCACATGTTCAGCTCTGGGATCCGGTGTACTTAAAAAAAATCAGGGAAATTCGTGTATCGTCTCCTTTTAGATGTTAATCAAGAGCAGAATATCATGGGTTTTCCTGGAACTTATTTTAATCTAGGGCGCATTGTTGTTACTTTGTCTGGCTTTGAATGCACCCACGTTGTATGAAAGAAACTACAAAGTGGATGTGAGAGAGAGAGAGAGAGAGAGAGAGAGAGAGAGAGAGAGAGAGAGAGTGAGAGAGAAATATTAATTGGTAAAAAGCAAATCGGATTGTAACCATAACTGTCCTTGCAAACGGTTTGACGCGGACAAAACCCAATTTGCATTTTGCCTGTCCGTGTCATTAGTGATTGAATAGCTGGTGGATAGTTCCTCGTTATCTTGCCCCCATACAAACCGGTTGTGAGAGTTGAGATTGCCCACAAAGAGGCTGGCAGTGGGGGTGCTTGATCCTATTGTTCTCTGGAAATTAGGCTGTTTTCAACAATTGTCACACCTTCGTCAGTAGCTCTGCAGCAGAATGAGGATATTGACACGTTCGTGTTACTCCCATCGCAGAAGCGACGTGTCGCTCACTTAAAACATCCCTGACAAACGGTTCAAAGTTTTCAACAGAGGCGGGCGAATCTCGGCCATTGCATAATGGCATAAATTACATAAATCAGAAATCCCCGAATTCAAATCATATGATTTTGATTGGGATGTTTACAATTTGATGTTGTGTTTAAAGGAGTATGGAGGTACAACTAATACAACACTACGCTCGTTCATGTTCCTTAATACAGCCTCAATAAAGAACAAAAGAAGCAGGATTCATCTAATCGGCCCATCAACCCTGCTTCTCCATTCCATTAAATCAAGACTGATACAATTTCGGCATCACCGCTTTCTCACTGATACCTGAATTATGGGGTATTAGCTACAGCGAGAGGTTGGGCAAACTTGGATTGTTTTCTTTGGAAAGCCAGGGGTTGAGGGGATACCTGATAGAAGTACATACAATTATGAGAGCCACAGAAATGGTAAACAGTCAGAATTTTGTTTTTGCTAGGATGTGTTCCCATTTGAAACATCACCCATTATTTTTCTCCATAGATGCTGCCTGACCCGCTGAGTTACTCCAGCAATTTTTGTCTATCTTTTAGACATATCAAATACTCAATGGCAGAGCTTTAAACATGAGAGGGGCCGAGTTTAACGATAATCAAGTGTTTTATTGTTTCATGTCCCAGACATGACAATGTTTACACAGGAAATGGTGAGTGCCTAGAACGTCAGGGGTGATGGTGGTGGAGCCAAATATGATAGTGGCATTTAAGAGATTTCTGGATAGGCACATGCATGGGCAGCGAATGTGGATGTGCATTATGTTCAGGCAGATGAGAGTTGGATTCACGTTCAGCACATATATTGTGGGCCAAAGGGCCTGTTCCTGGGCTGTACTGTTCTATGTTCTCACTCTCTACCTATATCCCTTGGATCTATTATACTTTAAATATCTGCCTTGGATATGTAAGGTTACCCTTCAAAAATGAATAAACTGATAATTCCCCCCATTACATTCTATCCACCAATTCCTTGCTCAATCAATAGACCTATCTATTTGGCAAAGTGATGTAAACCAACCTACAACTACCATTGCCTCAGTGCAATTTAATTAATGGTATCAAAGGCACACAGGACTGATAAAAAAAGGAACAATTATTGAAAGTGGAAATGAGAGGAAACTAGTTCTGTCACTTGTAAGAAGAAATATATGTATATATATTGGACTTTTGAATGTAATAATAGTGCGCAATCTCGATCGTATGTAGGGGTGTTTATATTGCAGGTGTTCGTAACCCACTGATGGCTTATACAATATAAATATCATTTGTACATGAATGCAAGAGGCTGATAATGGTGGAGTCAGTCTGGTTCATCACAAGCACAGTCTGCCCTACCATCAGCGGCATCTACACAAGGTGCTCTCTCAAGAAGGAGTCATCTATCCTGAAGGATCCCCATCAGACAGGCTAATCCCTTTTCTTGAAGATAGACACAAAATGCTGGAGTAACTCAACAGCAGCATCTCTGGAGAGGAATTGGTGGCGTTTCCGGTCTAGACCCTTCTTCAGAAAAGCATTTCCCATACAATCCCTTTTCTTGACCTGAAACATCACCTATTTCTTTTCTCCAGAGATGCTGTCCGACCCGTTGAGTTACCCCAGCTTTTTAGGACTATTATACAACTCTCAGGGTCTTGAACCAAACTGGATAAACTTAATGTGTAGGAAGGAACTGCAGATGCTGGTTTACAGTGAAGACAGACACAAAATGCTGGAGTAGCTCAGGGGGACGCATCTCTGGAGAGAAGGAATGGTTTCATATCGAGACCCTTTGGGCCTGAAGAAAGGTCTCGACCCGAATCGTCACCCATTCCATCTCTCGAGTGATGCTGCCTTCTCCATTGCAGGTGATAGACTTCTGACCGACATTTACTATAAACCCACTGACTCCCATGGCTATCGAGACTACATTTATTCTACATTACTTCCCCGGAGCTTACCACATGGCGACCCGAGCAAGGCATCGCCTACTCCGCGATGGCACCCCAGCGCTGCGCCGCCGCCAAATCCGAAGCTCTGGCCGGTCCCGGCAGGAAACGCCGCTCCAGTCCTGGTAGTAGGTCGCGAAGAAGGGGCGAAGACACGGCCCGGATAAAAGCCGCATCTCCAACTAGGTAGGGATTAAGAAAAATAGTTTCCCCCATCACCCCCCCCCCCCACATTAAAAACATTAGACCTCCAAATGAACTTTTAACATACTAAAAAATAAAAGAGTGAAAGGATGGACAGCTGCAGGCTTTAATCCTTTAAAGATTTAATCGTGAATAACGTGTTAAATATAGGAATAAATCTTCATTCAGGCTCGTCTGGTGTTTGAACCTGGTGTTTTTAATTTCAAAGTCTTTTGATGTTTTTAAATTTTAATCAGTAATGTCGAGAAATAAAGCGTTAAATGTTCACATAAGGTGATCCTGTCCTCGACGAGAAAAATGTCAACCGGAATATGTACAAATGTTATCGTTACCACGTAGTTTTTTCGCGAAGATGTAAAGACAACCACATATACACACAGATAAACACACTAACAAGATCAGAGTTTCAATAAGTATATGATTAAACTTTTTACGTATTGTTTGAGTACGTGCCTATGATGTTGTTGCAATGAACATTTTCTTTGTATTTATACCTCACTGTACCTGTGCATATGACAATTTGATTTGACTTCACATAGCCTGCCTGATATGCATTTAACTTGGGAGAGTCCAGAACCGGGGGACCACAGTTTAAGAATAAGGGGTAAGCCATTTAGAACGGCGATGAGGAGAAACTTTTTCACACAGAGAGTTGTGAGTTTGTGGAATTCTCTGCCTCAGAGGGTGGTGGAGGCCCATTCTCTGGATGCTTCCAAGAGAGAGCTAGATAGAGCTCTTAAAGATAGTGGAGTCAAGGTATATGGGGCGAAGGCAGGAACGTGTACCAATTGTAGATGATCAGTCATGATCACATTGAATGGCAGTGTTGGCTCAGAGGGCTGAATGGCCTGCTCCAGCACCTATTGTCTATTGTCTAACTCCAAAGGAAACCAGTGAAAGAAATACCAGTGTACGATCTGTTTTACTTTCATAGTTCATAAGTTCATAAGTCATAGGAGCAGAAATAGGCTATTCGACCCATCGAGTCTACCCTGCCATTCATTCACGGTTGACCTACCTTTTCCTCTCAACCTGCTTTCTCCTGCTTTCTCCCCATAACCCTTGATCTCCTTACCAATCAAATATCCATCAATCTCCGCCTTAAAATGCCCAATGACCTGGTCTCCACATTGTCTCCGACAATGAATTCCACAGAATTCCACCAAATAAATTCTTTGCTGTGAATTTAGCAAATGTTAGAAGATGAATCTGAATTGTGAAACTATTGAAGGGATGGTGCATGATATTTTTAGTCGTCTTTCATTCTTGGCTTTTAATGAGTACAAAGAAACCTATGAAAAATTGCACTTGTGATTTCCACACATCATGTGCCAATACTCTGAGAGTTCTGGCTGTATTTTTTTCCATTAGTTCACTGCCCACCAGAGCCTTTGATTCCATCAATCAGCAGGGAATGTGGAAACCTCCCTCAAATTAGGCTGCCCACAGAAATTGATGTTTGTTTCATCAGAGTCAGCCTACCCAAAGGATCTTCAACAGAATCCATTTCAGTGGAGGCTGGTACAAAAGGGGCTTTTGCTGGTTGGCTGATGGTGACTAGTGGTGTTTTGCAAGGGTCGGTATTGTGTCTGCTACTTTTCACATTGCATATTAATGATTTGGATAATGAAATTGATGGCTTTGGGGCTATATTTGTGGAAGTTACGGAGATAGATGGCGGAGTAGGTAGTGTAGGGAAAGCAGGGTGTCTGCAGAAAGACTTGGACAAGTTGGCAGAGTGGGCAAAGTAGTGGCAGATGGAATACAGCATAGCAGTGTGCAGGCATGTACTTTGGTAGTAGGAATAGAGGCATAGACTATTTTCTATATGAGGAGAAGAATTAGAAATCAGAGGTGCAAAGAGACATGGGAGTGCTGGTGTAGGATTCTCAAAAGGTTAATTTGCAAGTTGAATTGGTAGTAAGGAAAGCAAATGCAATGTTAGCATTCATTTTGAGAGGACGAGAATATAAAAGCTGGGATGTAATGCTGAGGCTTTATAAGGCACAAGTCAGATCACATTTGGAGTATTGTGAGCAGTTTTGGGCCCCATACCTGAGGAGTAATGTGCTGACATTGGTCAGGTTCGAGAGGAGGTTTACGAGAATGATCGCAGGGATGATTGACAAGTTCAGTAGACAGCACAGGTGGGAGCATGGCAGGGAGTGAGGAACGATGGTGGCATTAAATTTAATTTATTTCAATCCTAGAGTCCTGACTGGTAAGGTAGATGAACTCAGGATGTGGATAGGTACATGCAGCGTAGATATTATAGCCATTACAGAAAGCTGGCCAAGGAAAGGACAGGACTGGTAGCTTAATGTTCTGGGACACAGGTGCTACTGGCGAGATAGAAATGGGGCAGCACAGTGGTGTGGCGGTAGAGCTGCTTCCTTACAGCGCCAGAGCAGCCCGTCCGAACTCTCACTGCCCTATGCGACCAACAGTCTGTAAAGTTAACACGCAGGATTCTTCAGGACCCCTCTCACATCCTGTTTCCTGAGTTTGAGTGGCTCCCCTCAGGACGCAGACTCCGCTGTCCGGGTTGCCGGACACAGAGGAGGAAGGCAACCTTCATCCCCAGGGCTGTCCAGCTTTTTAATGCTGATCACTGACTCATGAACATATGAAATGAAATAACCTTCTATATGCACTTTTTAATTGAAGCACTTAGGAAGCACTTTAAAACGATTGCTATGTGTTGAATGTTGATGTGCGGTGTGTGTTGTGTGATTGTGCAGTGTGTCTGTGAAATGCGTGTGCTGGTTGATTGTGCAGTATGCGTGCTGCTTATGTTTGTTGATTGTGCCCCTTTTTAAAAAGCTACTGTAATGCGCCTTTTTAAATTGCCCCTTGGGGACGAATAAAGTGCTTTGAATTGAATTGAAAGACCCGGTTCGATCCTGACTATGGGTGCTTTCTGGACGGTGCTTGGATATTCACCCTGTGACCGGATGGATAGGTTTTCCCCATTGTGCTCCATTATGCTGTCACACACCAATGAAGTACAGGTTTGTAGGTTAATTGGCAGCAGTAAAATTGCAAATTGTCCCTAGTGTGTAGGATCGTGTTAGTGTACGGGGTGATCCCTGGTCGGCGTGGATTCGGTGGGTTGAAGGGCCTGTTTCCACACTGTATTTCTGAAGTTTAAAGTGTAAAAGAAGAGGGAGATTTGATTAATTAATTAAGGAGAACATCACAGCAGATGACGAAACTGAAAGATCGAGGCTATATGGGTGGAGCTAAGAAATAAAAAGCGAATGGTTACCTTGTACTACAGGCCCCAAATAGTCAGCGAGAATGAGAAGAATAAATATGCCAGGAGATTGCAGACAACTGCAAGACTAATAGGTTTGTCATAGTCTGGGATTTTAACTTTGATACTGTCAAGAACTTTGATGGCGTGGAATTTATCACGTGTGTTCAGGAAAGTTTCCTTAGGCAATATGTAGAGGGCCCTAAGGGAGAAGACAAAGCTTGGCCTGCACTTAAGAAATAGGGCAGGGCAAGTGATTGAAGTGTCAACGTGCAAGGGACAACCAGTCTCTCTGTGGTTCTAATAGATTTTAAATAGATATGGATAAGGACAGGGCTGGTCCACAAGTGAAAGTTTTAAATTGGGGCAAGGCCAACTTTAATGTCATTAGACAGGAACTTGCTAAACTTGATTGGACTGGGTTGATTGTGTGTAAAGGGATGTTCAGAAAGTAGGATGTTTTTAAAAGTAAGCTATTGAGAGTTCAAAGTCTGCATATTCCTGTTAAGGGCAAGGCAGGTAGAAGTAAGGAACACTGGATGATGAGAAATATTGAGGCTCTGGTCAGGAAGAAGAAGGAGGCATGGGTCAGGTGGGATCAAGTATATCACTGAAGGAGAATGGGGGTTTCAGGAGCATAATTAAAGGATGAAATCAGGAGACCAGAAAAGGAGACCAGACCTCTCTCAGACAGCACCTCCAACATTTAGAAACATAGAAACATAGAAATTAGGTGCAGGAGTAGGCCATTCGGCCCTTCGAGCCTGCACCGCCATTCAATATGATCATGGCTGATCATCCATCTCAGTATCCCGTACCTGCCTTCTCTCCATACCCTCTGATCCTTTTAGCCACAAGGGCCACATCTAACTCTTAAATATAGCAAATGAACTGGCCTCAACTACCCTCTGTGGCAGAGAGTTCCAGAGATTCACCACTCTCTGTGTGAAAAAAGTTCTTCTCATCTCGGTTTTAAAGGATTTCCCCCTTATCCTTAAGCTGTGACCCCTTGTCCTGGGCTTCCCCAACATCGGGAACAACCTTCCTGCATCTAGCCTGTCCAATCCCTTAAGAATTTTGTAAGTTTCTATAAGATCCCCTCTCAATCTCCTAAATTCTAGAGAGTATAAACCAAGTCTATCCAGTCTTTCTTCACAAGACAGTCCAGACATCCCAGGAATCAGTCTGGTATGGCAATAATGTCCTTCCTCAGACTTGTAGACCAAAACTGTACGCAATACTCCAGGTGTGGTCTCACCAAGACCCTGTACAACTGCAATAGAACCTCCCTGCTCCTATACTCAAATTTGCAACAATCTTCCTTGGATTCTACTCTTTGTTTTCTCTAATTCTGCAATTTAAGGCATTCAAATATTTTCTAGCCCGATGAAAGATCACCAACCTGAAATGTTAACTATTTCTTGCCATACAGATTCTGTCTGGCGTAACATAGAGCACAGGTCATAGGTATTTACAGCACAGGAACATTGCCTTTTGCCCACAATGTCTGTGATAAACATGATGCCGAGCTTAACTAATCCCATCTGCCTTCACGTGATCCACACCCCTCCATTCCCTGCGTAACCATGGTTGGCGCGGATTCGGTGGGCCAAAGAGCCTGTTTCCAGGATGTGGTTCTAAACTAAACTAATGATTCTTGATTAATTCCAGTCAGGAGGAAAGCTTGTTGTCGGTGAGCTGAGCATTGTTTTTTTTTAATAATCTTTTTATTAGAGGCAGGTACATATCATATTAAAAACATTTCATGTATATCATTCCTACATTACTAATATTATCAATTGATATTAACTCTGCTTCTAGTATTTTTTTTTAATATAGATAAAAAATAAGAAAGAGAAATAAAAAAATAAAAAAGTATAATAAAGAAGAATGGAATAATTTACTAAAAATACAACTTTGGAGATAAATTTGTAAATTATAAAGTATAACTTTTCATCTGATCCTTAATTCTGAGCATTGTAAGAGAGATAATTGAGAAGAGGGTTCTGAGGGATGAAAGCCTTGCTCAACACCAATCTACACTGTGTGTGTGCCTGTGTTGGACCCATTAGTTAGGATTGTGGCTTCCATGTCATTGCGTGGCAGACATTGAATTGGCACAAATGTCTGAGGGAGGCAGATAGTATAACCATCTGTCAGGCATTTGAGAATGCAATGACTCCCTATGTCCTTCAGCCAGTTTACTTTTGCCTGTGACACACAAACCTCTCCACTCACTTTCCCATGTGTGGGAGGAAGGAGGATGGATATTATCAGTTAAGTAAACCTTTCGGTATGCAAGTTATGTAGTGACATCATATATACTGTACCGTCCAGTCCCACAAAAGTTGCTTGAACAATCAACAAACATTGAGGATCAAAGAGAAATGAGATGACACCAGAAATATAACATTGGTTATTTGTTTTATTTTCAAGACAACGGCACGTTCTGAATTTCTAGGTTAGACGTTCTATAATGCCTCATATAATTTCTTGCTCCTAGAGCAAAATAACATTTTAGTCATAGTGTCATACAGCTCGGAAACAGGCCCTTCCACCCAACTTCCCCACACTAACCAACATGCCCCATCTACACTAATCAAACCTGCCTGCGTATGGCCCATATTCTTCTAGACTTATCCTATACCTGTCCAAATGTCTTTTAAATGTTGTGATAGTACCTGTGTCACTACCTCCTCTGGCAGCTTGTTCCATACACCCACGACTCTTTATGTGAAAAAGTTACCCCTCGGGGCCCCATTAAATCTTCCCCCCTCACCTAAACCTATGTCCTCTGATTTTTGATTTCCATACTCTGGATAAAAGATTCTGTGCATTTACCCTAACTAATCCCCTCATGAACAAAAATAAATCCTCAATTTAACAATGCACTTCCATCCCATTTCTCTTTCCCAATGTTGGAGGATCTTTCCTGAGGGTGAATCCTCAGAAAGCGTTTGGCCCCAATGTTGTAGCTGGCCTTATTCTCAAAAGCTGGATGGAGTTTTCACGGACATCTTCAATATGAGAACATCACCTGCAAAACTCCTGCAAAAACTCTGCATGTTTGGAGCGTACTCATTTAGGTTATGTCCGTTCTTCAAATCCATTCTTGCAATGGGTTATCACTTAATAACTCTCCCTCTTACCGTAACTATCACCTCATGGAGTCATAGAGTGGAAACAGGTCCTTTGGCCCAACTTGCCCACACCGACCAACATGTTGCAACTACACAAGTCCCACTGGCCCATATCCCCCTAAACTTGTGCTATCAATGTACCTGCCTAACTGATTCTTAAATGTTGCAATAGTCACAGCCTCAACTACCTCCTCTGGCACAAAAAGCTGGAGTAACTCAGCAGGACAGGCAGCATCTCTGGAGAGAAGGAATAGGTGACGTTTCAGGTTGAGACCCTTCTTCAGACTAGACCCGAAATGTCACCTACCCCTTCTCTCCAGAGATGCTGCCTGTCCCGCTGAGTTACTCCAGGTTTTTAGACTCAGAGGCTTCCGGGCCCTTCGACTCAGCAGCCGCCATTCAATGGCTGATCATGGCTGATCACCGCAATCAGTACCCCGTTCCTGCTGACTCGTGCCGGAAAGGAGCTGGGGGACTGGGGGTAGGGGGGGGGGGCAGGGGGAAGGGGGGCGCCCACTCAGCTTTTTACTCTCACCTTCAGCCCCATTCATGACAGCAGTTTCTGGAAGGGACGGAGGCTTCCGGTTTTTAAACCGGCAGCATAACTTTTGTACTATTTCACCAGATCGCGACCGCTGACTCCCCGCAAGCCTTCAACAGCTGGAGGAGAATTTTATGAGTAACGTGGCGAAAAATTGTAGCGCTATGGGGGATCGTTTTTGAACAAATTTTATTACACTTTTGTAGACACGGAAGTGGTCAAGATGATTTGCCTTGCAGTAATATATATGATGAGTAACGTGGCGACAAACAGTAGCACTATGACAGACAGACAGAGCAAACAGACAGACAATGCAGACCGACAGACAGAAGAGAGAGATTTAGTAGATATAGATAGATAGATAGATAGATAGATAGATAGATAGATAGATAGATAGATAGATAGATAGATAGATAGATATAGATAGATAGATAGATTAGATGACCAAAACATGGGCAGGTGGAACTAGAGTGGATGGGGCATTGGGGTTGACATGGGCAAATTGGCTTATCTTGACTTGACAAGTTATGACTTGACTTGTGTAGGCAAAATCAGAAGCTTAAAATATTTTTCTTTTACTTTAGACTTTACTTTAGAGATACAGCGTGGAAACAGACCCTTCAGTCCACTGAGTCCATGCCGACCTGTGAACACCCCGTACACAAACACTGTCCTACATACTAGGGACATTTTACAATTTACAGACACCAAGGGTGGTGAATCTGTTTAATTCATTGCCAGAAGGTTGTGGGGGCCATCAATGGATATTTTTACGGCAGAGATTGATAGATTCTTGATTAGTAAGGATGTCAGGGGTTACGGGGAGAAGGCAGGAGAACAGGGTTGAGATGGAAAGATAGATCAGCCATGATTTTATGGTGGAGTAGACTTGATGGGCCAAATGTTCTAATTCTGCTCCTATAACTTATTAAGTTATGAATTAACCTACAAACCTGCATGTCTTTGGTGTGTGGAAGGAAACCAGATGACACGAAGAAAACCCACGCGGTCACAGGGAGAATGTACAAACTCCCTACAGGATCAAAGCTGGGTCTCTGGCACGGGAAGGCAACAGCTCTACCACTCTGCCACCCAAAAGGAAAATTCAAGTTGTAAAAGTGTTTTGATTTTGTATTCAAAATTCAGTACATATTCTGTGCCTATGTTTACAAATTAGTTACCACCAGTGCTGTCAGTTATGAAGCCCCGGTCAGAGATCCAACAATTCGTGAAAAGGTGACTCAGCTGGTTAGAATTTCAATTACACAAGACTGTTCTTATCCGCATTATACAACTAAAAATTGACCTTTTTTGGCTGGAGTGAAACACAATAACAGCCATTGTTTCTTCTCACTGCAGTAGTGTGTGTGACCTGGCACTTCTGGGTCTGAGTCATCCTTGTGCCCTGCATGATACAATTGCAGTGATGCGTGGCATAACGTCATTCCCTATGCAAGGCTCATTAGTCATAGGAGTCGTATTAGGCCATTCAGCCCATTGTCTACTTCACCATTCAATCATGATTGACCTATCTTTTCCTCTCACCCCATTCTCCTGCCTTTTCCCTAATACCCATGATACCCGTACTAATCAAGAATCTGTCAATTTTGCTTTAAAGATACCCAAAGAAAGCCTTCATAGCCACCTGTGGCAATGAATTCCACAAATTCCTGCTCATCTCCTTTCTAAACGTACCTCTTTTTTATTCTGAGGCTATGCTCCTTGCTCCTAGTCTCATCCTCTCCACATCCACTCTATCAAGGCCTTTTATTATTCAGCAAGTTTCAATGAGGTCCCCTCTCATCTAAACTCCAGCGAGTACATGCCCAGTGGCTTCAAACGCTCATCATACGTTAACCCAATCATTCCTGGGACCATTCTGGTCAACCTCCACTGGACCGCTCCAATGCCAGGGCATCCCACCTTAGATACGGGGCCCAAAACTGCTCTCAATATTAAAACTAACCAGTCTGACCTGTGCCTTATAAAGCCTCGGCATTGCATTCTTGCTTTTATATTCTAGCCATCTCAAAACGAAAGCTAACACAGGGGCCGTGGAGCGTTTTGAAAGTGGGGGGCTGAGCAATCACTGATCACCAACCTCGTGTGTGTGTTTGTGTGTGTGTGTGTGGGGGGGTGCCCTGCCCTCACCCAGCGTCCCTGGTTCGTATTCGCAGCCAACAAATGTGCATCCAGCCTTCACCGCCCCACTGCGGTGGTCACCAAACGTCTCACCTGGCCGACAAGGGGGTCTGGCGCCGGCACGGTACCCAGACGTGGCGCCGACAGGCAAGAAGCCGAAGCAAAGAAGTCGAAAGCAAGGAATGGAATGAAAGCGAGGCCGAAACGCCAATAAACCGAAAGAGTACGATGACGAAACGCCTACTAATCAAAAGGGTGGGACGCCTAAAAGCCAACGAATCGAAAAGCTGCGTAGCGTAAAAGCAAACTTACCAAATGGCCACTCTGTCAAATCACTACCTACCCGAATGGCAGTGTCACTTACAAGCCAAAGGAGCGACTACCGCTCAACAGAAACGTCCAATAACGGACATGACATTGCTGGGGGGCGGGACTTGTAGCGATTAGACGCCATCAGCTGAACTTTTGTCTGATCAAACCCTCCCTATAATATCACCCACATAGACATCACTCCGGTAGACACAAAATGCTGGAGTAACTCAGCGGGACAGCAGCATTTCTGAAGACAAGCCAGCTGGTGACGTTTCAGGTTGAGACCCTTCCTGTAGGGTGAGTTATTCCAGCATTTTGTGTCTACCTTCGATTTAAGCCTGCATTTGCACTTCTTTCCTACACATATCATTCCGGCCTGCTTTGGTCTTTAGACTACACCCCTTTAGACTTTAGAGATGCAGTGCGGCAACAGGCCCTTCGGCCCACTGAATCTGCACCTACTAGCGATCACCCCGTACTGTAGCCAAAAAAGTGGGGGGGCCACAGCCCCCCCAACCCCTCCCAGTTCCACAGCTCATGGAACATTGTGTTCGCCTTCCTCACTACCAATTCAACTTGCAAATTAACCTTTTAGCAATCCTGCACCCGCATTCCCAAGTCCCTTTGCACCTCTGATTTCTGCATGTTCTCCCCATTTAGAAAAAAATCAATGCCTTTATTCCAACTACCAAAATGCATGGCTTCACACTTTGCTACACTGTACTCCATCTGCCATTTCTTTGCCCACTTTCCTAACCTGTTCAAGTCCTTCTGCAGACTCTCTGTAACACTACCTGCCCTTCCACCTATCTTCATATCATCTGCAAACCTAGCCACAAAGTCATTAATTCCATTATCTAAGTAATTAATATACAATATGAATAGTAGCGTACCCAACGCCGACACCTAAGGAACAATGGCAACCATATCCATCGGGTGGCGGTCTCACCAGCAGCTATCCGTCCTTTCATCCTTTCTTTGTTATTTTTAGTATGTCAAAAAGTTTATTTTAAAGGTTTCTTAGTCTTTTTTATGTGGGGGCGGAGGGGAAGGAGGGGGGGGGGGGGGGGGATGATGATAGGGGGAAACCGTTTCCAGTCACTGACCTGGACAGAGATACGTCTTTTCAGAGACTATCCCAGAGTCGCTTCTTCACCCAATCCCCCCACGGCCTTCCAACTGGATTGGCGCGGCCTTTCATGCCGAAGACCAGCCAGAGCTTAAGCAGCATCGCACATCAAACTTAAAACATTTCACACATAATAACAATAAAAACAATCCAGTCCCTGATGAAACAGCATAAATAGTTATAAGCAGGATAAATTCTATCGTGTATTGTGTTCTTTTTATTCGTATGGCTGTATGGTAATTCAAATCTCACTGTACCAATTGGTGCATGTGATAATAAATGTAACGAACTTGAACTTGAACTTGAACCAGAAAACACCCCCTTTATTCCCACTTTTCTGCCATTTAGCCAAACTTCTATCCATGCTGGTACCTTCCCTCTAATATCATGGGCTTTCATCTTGGTTGGCAACCTCATGTGTGGCACCTTATCAAAGGGCGGTAGTTTATCGAAGGGTGTAGTTGGGACATGTACAATAACAACATTCAAAAGACATTTGGACGAACATGGATAGGAAAGGTTTAGAGGTACATAGGCAAAAAGCATGCAAATGGGACTAGCTTAAATGGGGCATCTTGAATTGCATAAATGAGTTGGGCCTAAGGGCCTGTTTCCATGCTGTATGTCTCTATGACTCCATAACAAGGAATATTAGGCAAAAATGAGCTGCTGGAGGCATTCAGTGGTCAAGCAGATTCTGTGGTGGGAAATGGACAGTCAACCTATCATGTTGGGGCCCTTCATCTGGACTGGTCCTTAGGCAAGTTATTCCTGACAGTAAAATTTCTCATACCAAATAGAAAAATACTTCTTGTATTTCTGGGTGACAAAAAAAATGCTGGAAAAACTCAGTGGGTGAGGCAACATCTATGTAGAGAAGGAATAGGCGATGTTTCAGGTCGAGACCCTTCTTCAGACTGATGTCGGTGGGGGGGGAGTGGGAAAAAGAAAGGAAGAGGCGGAGACAGTAGACTTTGTGGGAGAGCTGGGAAGGGGGAGGGGAAGGAGGGAGAAAGCAAGAGCTATCTAAAATAAGAGAAGTCAATGTTGATACCATTGCGGTGTAAACTACGTAAGCGAAATATGAGGTGCTGTCCCTCCAATTTGCGCTGGGCCTCACTCTGGCAATGGAGGAGGCCCAGGACAGAAAGGTCAGATTGGGAATGGGAGGGGGAGATGAAGTGCTGAGCAACCGGGAGTTCAGGTTGGTTAGTGCGGACTGAGTGGAGGTATTTCTGGCTGTGTATCAACTGCAGAGGGAAGAAAGGTCCTTGACTCATGTAAACAGTACAATATCAGATCCTGATTGGGTCTCCATCTTTCTCCACTTCACATGCCGCCCGGGCTGAAATGGGACACTAAATGATATTTGTCTTACCTTGACTCCAAGGTCACACCTTGGAAAAGATGAAGTCAAATTTACTTTGGCTGAATCAAATTAGATTTATCTGATACTTGGGAGGTGAGTACTAGGCGTTGAAATAACAAATGTCAGTAACTTCTACATAATCAAACATCCCAGAAGGAATACTTGCAAGAAAGTAAAAACATAGGAATGTATAGACAGTCAATTTTCACCAGTTATTTTAGATCTCAGGTTAGATAATTAAATCATGTGCAATCATCTTCTTGACTATTTGTTTTAATCTCTTGGGAGACATCAATAAGATTAACTCTGAGCTATCTCTTCTGTATTCGGCAGGATCTTACAGCTTGGGTAAATATAGCACCCTTTATCAGGGCATCCCAAATTGCTTCATAGTCTGTGACTTACCTTCAAAGTGCAATCAGTATTGTTTTGTAAGCAAATGTGTCCACTAACAGCAAATTATTTGAACAAGCCTGGATTGCTTTGGTGGAATTAATTTAAAGGCAAAAATGTTTGCCAAGACTCTGTGAGAACATTTGACCCTTCCCTGAAATGAATGATGTAATTTTTATGGCAGGGTGTCGTGGAAATGCCCCTCAAAATAAGGGAAGGGATTCCACGCCAGGGGGCCACATAAGTGGCAAGGGTGGGGGATAAATTTGTGTAAGCAGTATTGAATGTATGTATAGTCTTAGAGAATGTCGGATGGAGTTTTGTAAGGATCATGTATTGTATATATTTATTTCAGTCAAATAAAGTATATTTTGAAAAAAAAAATTAAAAAAAATATATATATATATATATATTTATTCAGGCCACTCAAAGCAACAGAAAAGAGAAATAGATTCCCAGTTGAACATTTCAAAGAAAGGATGAATAAGTTTCTTACAACTTATAATCTTCATTCTCAGGGTGAAATTCAACTTCAACAGGAATTACAGGGTAAGATTATAGTGCCATCTGGCAAGAACATTTCTCCTCTGTATCCAGTGGCTCCGCTCTTGCATTCCCTCCCCCTAGTCGCAAAAGGGACAGAGTCCCCCTAGTCTTCATCTTTCACCCCATCAGCTGTTACATACAGCACATAATCCTCCATTTCTGCCTCCTCCAACACTAGTCACATCTTCCCATCTCCACCTCTTTCTGTTTTCTGCAGACTGTTTCCTCTCCAATTCCCTGGTTCACTCATTTCTGCATGACATTTGAATGATATGTCAACCAGAGGGCACAGGTTTAATTTGAGGGGGGAAAGATTTAATAAGAACCTGAGGGCAACTATTTTACACAAAGTGTGGTAGGTATATGGAATGAGCAGCTGAAGGTGGTAGGTGGTACTATGACAATATTTATGAAACATTTGGACAGGTTCATGGAGAGGATAGGCTTGAAAGGATATGGGCCAAATGCAGGCAGGTGAGACTAGTATAGATGGGGCATGTTGGTTGGCCTGGGCAAGTCGGGCCGAAGGGCCTGGTTCCACACTTTATGACTATGACTCTATATGGGGAGTCTACCAGGCACGTGCCGTGAGTAATTACTCAAGGTAGGCAGTCAGTCGGCTTTTAAAATAAAATCTTAAACCGCGCATGCGCAGATTGTTCTCTCCGTAAAAATAAAAATAAGTAACAATTCAATTTTTCCAAGGCTTTGAAATATCCCTCATTTTGTAATTACTGAATGGGTGGGGGACGGAGGATGAAGGCAGGTGGAGAGATGGTGGGAAAAACGGGAGCACACTGGGACAAGTTGAATCAGTTGTCATCTTATTGAATGACAATACTAATTCAAGGGACCAATTGGAGGGAGAGTTCCTTTCACAACGTGTGGAGAGTCTGTGCCAGGGGTTAAAGATGCGGGGACAGGACGTGGAGAGTAGATCATGTCAACACTTGCTGCCCAGCGCTCCGGGCACGGACAGCGCTGGCCGCCACTCGGAAAGTAGCTACTGCCGCCGGGACCCGGATTTGCGGCAAGCTCTGGCAGTACACTCTGAATATGAGTGAGGCCAGCGAGCAAGGCAGAGTAACCTCAATTGGTCCCTTGAGCGCGCTGTCGGAATTTAAGGATTTGCGGCAAGCGGCTGATATGAGTGAGGCCAGCGAGCGGCAGGAGAGAGGTTTTCAGACGGAGAGCACTGTCTGAGGTGAGCAGGGACCGGCAGAAGGGGCTGTCCAGTCCCAGCGGCCACTTGCTACCATTCAAGCTACTTCACTCCCCGGCCACAATGCGGTGGCTCCGTGCCTGGAGCGTCACAAGTGGGTTACTGAACCCGATCCCCTCCTTCACAACGCTCCTGCCCTCCCCACAACTTTACCCCGGGCTAGACTCCCCAAACACTGTGAAAGAAGCTCCCCCCACCCTGGGAAATACGGTATTTAAAAACATAAAGCACCAAGAAATGTACTTAACACGTTATTGGTACACGAACTCCATTCTTCACACTTTGTTTCCTAAGATACTCTTAAAATAATGGCAATCCATATTTGAAAAACCTGCCAAGGAGCTTGCGCTACGAATGCGCAGTAGGATGCTAGGGGGGTTGTGGGGGGAGGAGGGGTGTGTGGGCAAGGGGGGGGGGGGTGCGGGTGTGGGGGTGTGGGGGAAGGGGCGTGTAGGTGGGGGAGGATGTGTGGGCGGGGGAGGGGCGTGTGGGTGGGGGAGGGGTGTGTAGGCGGGGGCTTGTGAGGCTGGGGGGCTGGGGGGTGTCACGGGATAGGGGGCAGGAGCCAGCGAGGGGGACCAGAGGGGAAGAGGATGGAGCTGGCAGTGCGATGGGGATTCACAGTGGGCATTGGTTGCTGGTCGTTCTCCACCGGGATCAGAGTCTCCGCTTTCCGTTTGGCGACATCGGCGACATCTCCGACTCCGCGCTGGGCCGGGCTGCTTCCAGTCCCTTCGAAAATTGTGTCCGGTTGGAGACCTCGGCCGGCCATCCAGAGCGTCCCTTAGCTCCAGTAAAGACGCGATGGCGCTGGAAAGGGTGACAGGAGAAGAGACTAATCCGCGTGGCGCTGACTGGCAGGAGGGAGATCCATCTGCACACATGTGTTTTTAAAGATTTTTTAAACCTTGTTAACTTTTACAATATGCCATCAATCGGAACAAAACTTGTTGCACTTAGCAGCACAGGAGAACTGTGAGTGAGCTGGTGAAAAATCGTAGTGCTATCAAATCGGAACAAAACTTGTTGCACTTAGCAGCACAGGAGAACTGTGAGTGAGCTGGTGAAAAATCGTAGTGCTATCACTTACCGTTTTTGTGCAAATAGAAAAACCGCACAAGCCGGAAGATAACAAGATCAGAGTTTTAGTTAATTACTAGACCAAGGGCAGACCCGTTGGGTCTGCTCCCCCAACGCAGCTGTTCCCTGCCCGTAGCCCCCACGGGAGACGTGGTCCTCCAACTCAAGCGGCTCAGGAATCAGCGGTGCGGCTGGTTTTAAATGGCGTCTTTGAGGCGAGATGCAGGCGCCAGCAACCGTTATGGTCGTTGGCCAGCAGGAGGCGATACCTCACATGCCCTTCATCTTTTTAAGGACCTGGTTTCCGGGCCCCCACCCTCATCATTACTATTTTAAGGAAGAAGGGTGTTAGACCTAAACTTCACCTTTTCTCTTGGGATGCTGTCTGATCCGCTGAGTTACTCCAGCTTTTTGTGTCTATCTTCAATATCACCGAAGATAGACACAAAATGCTGGAGTAACTCAACAGGTCAGGCAACATCTCCGGAGAAAAGCGATAGATGATGTTTTGGGTCAAGACCCTTCTTGAGACACACAGAATACTTACATATCTTTTGCAATGCTACAAGTAAGAATTGCAGGGCATATGACACTCTTGACTCTTGAGATTCTCCTTCTCATTATCAATTTGGATCTAATTGATTATAGAAGCCAAAAGTTGACGTACTTCCTTTATTTTAAATAATGAAAAAAAGAGAATTTGCTTTAAAAATGTAATAACTGCAAAACGCACCCAGAATGAATTAGAAGTAAAAAGCAAATCATTAATATCTTAATTAAAATGTCATACATGGTTGTCTAGAGAGTTGTATTGTCATGTGTCCCAGATAGGGCAATGAGATTCTTACTTGCTGCAGCACAACAGAATATGTAAGTACTAAACGGAAGATAAAAGTTCAGTGTGTCTTTCGACCATATATACACAAAAAATAAACAGATATAGTGCAATAATAATAATAGACGTTATTGTTCAGAGCTTATTTGATGTTGTGTTTAATAGCCTGATGGCTGTGGGGAAGTAGCTGTTCCTGAACCTGGACGTTACACTTTTCAGGCTCCTGTACCTTCTTCCCAATGGCAACGGTGAGATGAGTGAGTGGCCAGGATGGTGTGGGTCTTTGATGATGTTGGCAGCCTTTTTGAGGCAGCGACTGCGATAGATCCCTTCGATGGTGGGTAGGTCAGAGCCGGTGATGGACTGGGCAGTGGTCACAACTTTCTGCAGTCTTTTCCACTCCTGGACGTTCAAGCTGCCGTACCAGGCCACGATGCAACCAGTCAGTATGCTCTCTACTGTGCACTGTAGAAGGTCGAGAGAGTCCTCCTTGACATACTTGTCAACTTTCTTGCAGTTTGGGCTCACACATGAAAAGGGAGGGCAAATATTACCTGGCATCTAATCTGACAAAAGGTTTGGCCATCTGCCGGGACAAAAGGCATCGTGGCGAGGAGTACCCTTCAAGTCCGATCATTTATTTACAGCCAAGAACCTCCCTTACAAAACATGGAAGGCTGCCCTTGAAATGGTTGGCTGCTACAGAGAAGAGATTGTTTACAGCTCAGATGGAATGCAAGTACTGGACAAAAATACTGAAGAAAATACAACTGTTTGTTGCTGAAGTATAACGTTCACAATTATATCGCTGAAGATTCTGTCATCAATGGTCTGTTCCATTGAAATTGAAATTGCTCTTGAAAGAAAAGTTAATGATTAATCAATTCAGGCTAAGAACACTGTCTCGTGTATTGGAATTTTGCTGCAGTTCAACACAATACATTGTTAGACTGCCAGTTCTAGTCTCACAATTCATGTACAGGCACAGTGGCACAACTGGTAGACCCTACTGCCTCAGAGTGCCAGAGACGCTGGATTTGATCCTGACATCAGGAGTTTGCATGTTCTCCCTGGTGACTGCGTGGGTTTCCTTCAGGTGTTCTGGTTTCCTCCCACTTCCTAAAGACGTGTGGGTTCACAGGTTAATTGACCCCCATGTAAATCGCCCCTAGTGTGCAGGAAGAGGCTGAGAAAATGGGATAACATAGAACTAGTGTGAACGGGTGATCGATGATTGGTGTGGACTTGGTGGGCCAAAGGACAGTGTCCGCTCAGTAACAGACTACATCAATATAAGCACATTTCAGATTAAAAATCGGTTCACATTTTGAAGGAATTATCAAACAGAAAACAAGTGTTGTTGCTCACATCCCGTAAAATGTTTTCAAAGCGCCAGGATATCTTGTTCTCGTATATGAGACAAGCTTTTTTATTCATGACCTTCTGATTGAAAATCATCAAATAACGAGACACCACATCTCGACTGGCACAAGGTGAAGGACTGTAAACAGTAAAATATTTAAAATAACAGACTTATCAAATTAGGACCTGATGAAATGTCAATCAGCATAGGACGGAGGGACACCAAAATAGAACGTGGGATTACAGGCCCTGCGGTTATCAGGCTATTACTTAGACTCCATACATGCTTCAGTTTTCTTTTTCCCGGTTGAGATGGGTGGCACGGTGGCGCAGTGGTAGAGTTGCTGCCTTACAGCGCCAGAGACTCGGGTTCGATCCTGACCTCGGGTGTTGTCTGTGTGGAGTTTGCATATTCTGCCTTGGTGGAAATTTTCTCAGGGTGCTCTGATTTCCCCACACACTCCAAAGACATACAGGTTTGTAGGTTGTAGGACATACAGGTCTGAAGAAGGGTTTCGGCCCGAAACGTTGCCGATTTCCTTCGCTCCATAGATGCTACTGCACCCGCTGAGTTTCTCCAGCTTTTTTGTGTACCTTCAGGTTTGTAGGTTGTTTAGCTTCGATAAAGATTATAACTTGTCCCTAGTATGTAGGACAGTGCTAGTGTACGAGGTGATCGCTGGTCGGCGTGGACTCAGTGGGCCAAAGGGCCTGTTTCCGAGCTGTATCTCTAAACTAAACTAAACTAAACTAAACTAAACTAAACTAAACTAAACTAAACTAAGATGCAGATATCAAAAATGTGCAATTCCACTCTACAGTTGGAGAAGTTACAGCCAGAAACCTTAATCCACTGGATTCCTGGCTCAGGAAATATTTATCTTCCTAAAGACACCCTTGAGCGGCTGGGCTTGTATATTCTGGAGTTTAGAAGGATGAGAGGGAATCTTATTGAAACATATAAGATTATTAAGGGTTTGGACACGCTAGTTGGGAGAGTCCAGAACCAGGGGCCACAGTTTAAGAATAAGGAGTAAGCCATTTAGAATGCAGATGAGGAAACAATTTTTCACACAGAGAGTGATGAGTCTGTGGAATTCTCTGCCTCAGAGGGTGGTGGAGGCTGGTTCTCTGGATACTTTCAAGAGAGAGATAGATAGGGCTCTTAAAGATAGCGGAGTCAGAGGTTATGGGGAGAAGGCAGGAACGGGGTACTGATTGGGGATAATCAGGGGGGAGGGGAGTCAGTCTCAGTCTACGCCATGACAGAAGGAGGAGTTGTACAGTTTGATAGCCACAAGGAAGAATGATCTCCGGTGACGTTCTGTGCTGCATCTTGGTGGAACCAGTCTGTTGCTGAAGATGCTCCTCAGGTTGACCAGTGTGTCGTGGAGGGGGTGAGCTGCATTGTCCAGGATGCTCTGCAGTTTGAGGAGCATCCTCCCCTCCAAGCCCACCTCCCATGAATCCAACTCCACCGCTAGGACGGATCCAGCCTTCCAGATGAGCTAGTTGATCCTATTGGATATCCTTCGCCCTGCTGCCCCAGCACATGGCAGCAAAGAAGATGGAACTGGCTACCACAGATTGGTAGAACATCTGCAGCATCTTACTGCAGACGTTGAAGGAGTGGAGCCTTCTCAACATGTACAGCTGGCTCTGCCCCTTCTTGTACAGGGCTTCAGCATTCCTGGACCAGTCCAGTTTACTGTCCAGATACACTCCAAGGTACTTGTAAACTGCACATCCACACCATTGATGGAGACAGGGGACAGGGGTGTTCCTCTTCTCCTAAAGTCCACCACCAACTCTATAGCCTTGTAAATGTTGAGCTGCAGGTGATTCAGCCCACACCACTCAACAAAGTCGTTGACTACACCTCTGTACTCAACTTCCCTCCCCTCACTGATGCAGCCCACAGTTGCAGAGTCATCTGAAAACTTCTGCAGGTTGCAGGAGTTTTTTATGAAGTCCGAGATATAGATGGTAAACAGGAAGGCAGCGAGGACTGTCCCTATGGGGCCCCAGTTTTGATCACCACCATGTCCGAGACATTGTTCTGCAGCCACGTAGCATGCGGGGTTCGCTGGTTGGCGCGGACTCGGAGGGGACGAAGGGTCTGTTTCCGCGCTGTATCTCTAAAACTAAAAAACTAAAAACATTTTTGTTTATGTGTTCAGTAATTGAAAATCAACAAAAATGGATCTTGGAATAGAATTTAAACCTTTGGAGATAGCAGTGCGCCAATTCGTTCCCAACTGAATGATTATTTGCAAGTGTGGTCACTTTATATTCGGAAGGGTCAATGGCAAAAAATGTTCATTAAATAATGACCCATTCAATATCAGTAACATACAGCTGAACAAGATCGATGGGTTACAGAAGATGAGTTCACTTCAGAAAGGAGAAAACCTGCAGGATATCTCATTGAGATTACCAGGGTCTTTGACATGCCAAAGCCCATGACATTTTTATAATGAACATGAGACCGTAGATTGAAAGAGGAAGGCTAAGTAAATGGTTCTGATGTATTAGGTACTATCGCAACATTTAAGAAACATTTCGACAGGTACATGGATAGGATAGGTTTAAAAGGATATGAGCCAAACACAGGCAGGTGGGACTAGTGTAGATTGGACATGTTGTTGTGGGCAAGTTAGTCCAGAGGGCCTGTTTCCATGCTGTATAACTCTATGATTCCATGTAATTCTTACAGAGGGCATTCAAACCTTTGGAATAGAATTACTTAAGCTTAATGCATGTAATTTGACCAGGTAACCAGATGGTCAATTGGTAGGTAGGCAAAAGAAATGTGCTATACAGGCAAAAGCCTGTAAGTTCTTTATCTGAATTTGAAGTCAGATACATTTCTTTCTTTCCTTATTACTTTGTTCCAATGCCTGTTTCTAGTTTCACAGCAGCTGGGTGATAACGAGTTATACCATCAATGAAACCAGTATGACGACTAGGGATGGGAGGGACTGAGAGAGAGGGGATCCTTTTACTTTCTCTGTTCCTTACATGCAGGGTTCAACACACCTTGTTAAAACCTCTTTAAATTCTACTTCATTCAATGTAATATATTGCATAATGTGCCCTGTTCCTAATGCTGTCTCTTTGTCTGGTTACAGATTGGGTGATTGCTTTGCTGAAGATCTTAGTTCACACTGCAAGTGTAACCATGAGCTTCTGGTTGTCTCCAATTTCAATTCTCTGTCCCATGCCCTGGATGGCTGTCACAACGTATTTAGGAACTGATGCTGGTTTAAACCAAAGATAGACACCAAATGCTGGAGTAACTCAGTGGGACAGGCAGCATTTCTGGAGAGAAGGAATGGGTGACCTTTCTCTCGAGTCTGAAGAAGGGTCTCAACCCGAAACGACACCCATTCCTTCTCTCCAGAAATGTTGCCTGTCCCACTGAGTTACTCCAGCACTGGTGTCTATCTTCGGTTGTCACAATGTATTCCTTTGAGCAATGTGAGGTGTGGTACCTGTGTTTACTTCACTAGTACCAGCAGTCTTAACCCAAAAATCCATTCACAAATCAAAAAAAATGTTGACAACATGATCAGCTCTCCAAACATGGCTGGTTTTTGCACTTTTTTGCTCCAATATAAAGCTCTCTCAAGAAGCTAAATATGTGTAGCCTCGGGCTGGTAATAAGCATAGCCATACAGCATATATCTAAGTAAATAAGTCACATTTGAGTGTGATGTAACTGCCTGTGCAATATAAGTAGATGAACAGTATTTGCGTTCTGTAAAGAGTTAACATATTTTGCAGTTCTTGATGTTTCCTTGAATTGAATTAATTAGTTATCAATCGCTCAAGAAGAATGGCTGACAGACCACTTGCCAATTCAGTTGGTGATAAGGAAAGGCAAAACAACTGATGCATATTGGGCCCAGAAAAAAAATGGTGATCTTTGAAGAAGCTCTTTATAAAACCTGCTGAGCATTGGTGGTTTGATGGCACTGAAGACAAAAGCTGGCAATTCTTTTCAGAAGGGGGAGTAGAAACAGTCAAGACATTGAAGGTTTCATTGCAGCATGATAAGTCAGTAATCCTGTATGCAGGGCAGTGGCAATTAACAAAAGCAATGATAGTTAGTTATCCCGTGAGAGGCCGAGTCATTGATATGAAAGAATTAAACACAAGGAAATTGAACAAATTATAATGTTGCCTTGTTCCCTTTTTATACAGGAAAAGGTTCAAAATGGCTGCTTGAGTGTAGCAGGATATATGAGCAATCTAGTAGTGAAGAACTGACAATATATTTCACAGTTTATATGGAGAAAGTTTAAATGGTCTGTATTACTAATCATGTTTCAAAGATACAGGGTCTTATTGAAAATGCATCACAAAGAATATTGCCATAAGTGGGGTGGCACAGTTGCGCAGCAGTAGAGTTGCTGCCTTACAGCACCAGACCAGAGTTCGATCCTGACAACGGGTGTTGTTTGTACGAAATTTGTACATTCTCCCTGTGACCGCATGGGTTTTCTCTGGGTGCTCCGGTGGACCCACACTCCAAAGACATACAGGTTTGTAGGATAATTGTCCGGCAAAAAACTTGTCCCAAGAGTGTAGGATAGTGGTAGTGTACGGGGTGATCACTAGTTGCCGTGAACTGGGTGAGTCGAAGGACTTGTTTCCACTCTGTATCGCTAAAGACGAAAAACTAAAGAGAGCACAATAAAGTTGTTGCTATTGACAAACATTGGCTCTGAAACCTATTGTTTGTTTACTAATCTGATAGTCCCACCAAAAGCTGAAGCTGATTTATACACCGAAATAGTGCAGAAATTGAAGGATAACATATATTCATAATTATTTGAAGCAGCAGAAAGTTACAAATAATGAATACAATTTTGCATTAGATCAAGGGTTCCCAACCTGTGCTAAATTTACCCCCAGGGAGCAAATTTCGCCTACCCAGGGGGTAAATTTGTTGATTCTGGATTTGTTAAAAACAGTATTTTTAAATGTCCCCTTTGTCGGTTGCTTTATTATGGTAGAAGTGGCAACTCAAATTACTGAACAAAACAGGGTTTGGGGTAAATTTACCTTTGAAAAGTTGCCAGGGAGTAAATGGGACGAAAAAGGATGGGAACCCCTACATTAGATGATTCATCTGAGTATTAATACTCTAGTGAATTAATAAATAATGCGTTGTGGAATAGATTGTATTGTGCATGCAGAATCTTACATTAGTCCTGGAAGTTGATTTAGTAGCAGAACAACATTTACACAGCATTTATCCCAGTCTTGCTAATGGCAGGAAGCAGTAAAATGTCATAGTTTAATAGAGATGAACATGGAAAGAGCAGAGGATTTTGTTTAGGGTAGAGATATCTACAATTTACATATATGCCAAATGACTTTGACAACAATTACTGTGTTGAAATATACTCATATATAGTGAAGGTTCTTGATGTCAAATAAAATGTGTTGCTTTTTATAATAGTCAATGGTTAGAATTGAACAACAGTCAAGCTAAATGCACAGAGTAACTAATGCTGAGGATAGACACAAAATGCTGGAGTAACTCAGCGGATCAGGCAGCATCTCTGGAGAGAAGGAGTGGGTGACGTTTTGGGTCGACACCCCTCTTCAGACCTTCAGTAACTAATGCTATTTGGGGAGGGTTGAATAAGGAAACTAGAGATCATTTGGAGAGATATATTCAGAGTTTATGTCCTTATTCTGCAAGGCCGCACTTGCAAACAAAAAGATGCTTTAAAGATATTGTAATTACTATCAAAGCATATTTTTAACAAGTCTGGTGTCGATCCAGTACAATGTAAGCTGGTGCAATATTTGCTAAAAAATCAGGTGTAAGAGGAATTAGGCACAAGATGGAGAAGAACGATCAGTACATATGTCAGAGGTTATAGGGGGAAGGCAGCAGAATGAGATTGAGAGGGAAAGATAGAACAGCCATGACTGAATGGCAAAGTAGACCTGTGGGGCCGAATGGCCTAATTCTGCTCCTGTAACCTATGAAATAATGACGAATGGAGTCCTAGTGAAAATGAGACAGCTCATTGGGATTACTGCCTTACAGCGCTAGAGACCGGGTTCAATCCTGACTACAGGTGCTGTCTATACAGAGTTTATACATTCTCCTTGTGATTGTGTGAGTTTTATCTGGGTGCTCCTGTTTCCTCCCACACTCCAATGACCTACAGGTTTGTAGGTTAATTGGCTTCTGTAAAATATGGCAAATTGTCCATAGTGTTAGTATAGTGTTAGTATACGGCCTGTTTCCATGCTGTATCTCTAAATTCCAGTCATTGTATCACACAAAGCAGGTGATGCAGGTAAATCATATGGCAACCATAAAGTGATCCTTTTATGGCTGCTCTGGAATATAACTATGTAATTGGCTTTTAGTCTTCCAAACATAGACGTAAATGCTAGACAATCTGCAATATGATGATTCTGACGTACAGTACATATCAAGAATGCACTTTTTAGCTTGAATTTATGGATGACAACTTTTCAGTCAAACTGAACACCAAAGATTGCTCTTCTGAAACTCTTCTGTGAGCAAACTCTTAAAGATTGCATTGATTAAGATACAGTAAGTATTGAAATGTGCATAATGCAACCATTTTATAATTGAAGATTTAAATTGTCATTTGATTTATAATGTCTCAAGAGAGGATATACAATGAATATCTCCAGACCAGAGAAAACAATATAGTGAATTACATGTACAACATACTGACAATGTACTGTACGTATGGAAGTTATTGTCAGAGCTTAGTTTGCTGGACAGGTATATTGGATTTACTGTCAATATATATATATATATAATGTGTCTAAAAGCTAAATCAATGCAACTCATTGGAAATAGGCAAAGGGAAGTAGTTGGAGCAATATAAGGAAGTGAGATCATTAAGAGCAACAAGCACAATGTGCTGAAGTGATATCGGTGAGATGGCAAGGAAACAGGCCCTTCAGCCCGAGTCCATGCCGACCATTGAACACCTGTAGACTAGTTCCAGATTATCCCACTTTTGGATATTACACACTGGGGGCAATTTATAGAAGCCAATATACCTAATACCCTACTGTGCAATGTTGGAGGAAACCGAAGCACCGGGAGAAAATCACAGGGAGAATGTGTAAACTCCGCATAGACAGCGCCTGTAATCAGGATCGAACTTGGGTCTTTGGCGATGTGAGGCAGCAGTTCTACCGCTGCGCCACCGTGCCGCTCATATTTCGAGATATTGCATGTTTACCACATAAATATCAACGTTCAAATCGGAGGAAAGGACAGAAATATCCGTGCTGTCCATGTGCTTGCAGTTAGAAACAAACGAGAAACTATTGGAAAAATATATAATGAATTCATTCCAGAAGTAGACATACAGTAGAACCAATCATTGAAGAGGAAACACAGTCAGTGGTGAATTAAAGTTAGACACAAAGAGCTGGAGTAACTCAGCGACACAGGCAGCATCTCTGGAGAGAAGGAAAGGGTGACGTTTCAAATTGAGACCCTTCTTCAGACTCGACCCGATATGTCACCCATTCCTTCTCTCCAGAGATGCTGCCTATCGCTGAGTTACTCCAGATTTTTGTGTCTATCTTTGGTTTAAACCAGCATCTGCAGTTCCTTCCTACACAGTAGTGAATTAAGTCAGGATGTCACACATTCTTCAGATCAAGAAAAAAATCAACATCTACGAAGCCGGAAACCCAAACACAATCAAGATGGTCAAACCTCAGATAATGATAGTCAACAAACTGAACCTATAATTGTTGCACACATGTGAAATGATACGATACTATTAAACTTTATTCATCCCCGGATGGAAATTGGTCTGCCAACATTCACAACACACAAGGCATATAAAACTTGAAATTAAAAGTGCAAAAAAAAAGCTTAACGAAAAAGTAGAATGTTATGTTCGTATACAAATTTGTAAAAGTTATTATACATTTAACAGTATGATGTAATTGTATGTATGATATTGTAAGCACATATGGCATTTATTAGGAATGTTCAAAATGTTAACACATTTTGTAAAGATTGTGTCTCTTTAAATTCTCATTTACTCCTCATCAGCTCTACAAAAGACCACAATCATCTTTAGAAAATTAACTGCATTATTCTATTCTTCACAATTTTCTTCCAAGTATATATTCTTGGTGACTCAGTAGAGAAGAACTGTCATCCCTTTTACAGCTTCTTCTGGCAGCTCGCTCCAGATATGTTTAGGGATTTAAAGTAAGAGAACATAGATATCATTAAATGTGAGTCAGGAAGCAAGGGGAACATTTTTTTACCCAAAAGGATGTGGAATGCATAACTGCAGTTAGTGATTGCAGCAGATTGTCAACATTTAAGAATAGATTAGATAGGAGCTGAAGGATAAAAGGATATTGTTGCATGGGATTAGGATCACTACTGATATGAAGGATAAACAGCAGCACAGACTTTGTTGAGGTGAACTTCCTGTTTCTATGTTGAGTCATTCAGCAAACAAAAAATTGCATTGACATTACATCATTAACATTATGATACATCTTAAAGTACATCACTAGAGTATAATTATTACACAATATTATATTACACAATAAATAATTTCTTGCTGAGCATTATAGAGTAATCTTTCATTCTTGGCCTTGAGATTAGTATTTTATTTATAAATCACTCATTTAGCTGTTTAAAAAAAAAATCAAAAATAAACTCTATTCATAATAAAACAAACAATCAGAGTGCAAAGCTGTTTACATTATGTAGATCAGTCTAAACATTTAGTGTTGCTCGTTCTACACATAGTGTTAGCACCTCTATTTTAGTACATAGCGCCATAGCCACTCATGAGGCACCCTGGTGATATATCCTTTCGTTGTTTGAACAGCAGCTCCTCAATGCCCAGTAGAATGAGGACCCCAGAATGCTCCTTCCCCAAAGAGCATTTGCATTGGCTGAACCAAGCCTTAAGGGCCCGTCCCACCAGCATGTGATTGCATGCGCCTAGCACGACCAAACGTGGTCGCTTGAGACGTACGGCAGCGCGGGGCCGGTCCCACTTCGAAGCGCGGAGGCGTATGGAGTTGTGCGGGGCTGGTCCCGACATCACGCGGGGCTCCGAAAATCCTGCAGTCCGAAAATTCCGCGCGCCAACAGCCTGTCGGCCATGCAGGCGCATTGAGGGCGTACGCAGCATCTTGACGGCGTACGACTAGCGCGTGGTGTTGCGCAATGACGTCACCGCCCGGCATGCTGTTGCGTGATGACGTCACCGCCCGACACCGTGCGACGTCCAAATTCAGTCGGCCCGCCTCCGGCCCAGCTGATTGATGAGTATGATGTCGGGACCAGGCCCGCACAACTCCATACGCCTCCGCGGTTCGAATTGGGACCGGCCCCGCGCGGCCCTACGCCTCAAGCTACCACGTTTGGTCGCACTAGACGCATGCAATCGCATGCTGGTGGGACAGGACCTTTAGTTCATCCCTCAGCACATATTCTAGCAGTCTGCAAAGCATTCCCTTATGAGCATCTCGCTGTGCTGACAGGCCAACAGGTTTTGGACAGACCCAAGCGTGTCCTTCACCGTGTTGGTTATCTTCCAACGTAACTCGATGTCCGTCTCTACAGGTATGATTGGGTACAGCCCGTATTTCATAGACCTTTGTTACGCTGATGCTCGGGATGAATCAGGACACAGACCATTGCATCCTTCTGCAGACCGTTTAGGCAAATCCACAGTCTGCAAAGAAATAGGTGACCATCTTCACTCCATCACAGTTATTTCAAGGACAATGTGTTTTGGGAGTGATATACGGTCAAATACGGTCTTGGTAGTTGTTGGTAAATTCTGATACATGATTTGCAATGGTTGCTCAGGGAACTACCCTGCGGTATCCATCAAGTCTATGTTCTGCACTGTTGGATCTCTGGTCGATCTCTCTTCCCTGCTGTACTCACTACATACTCTTTACTCATGACTGCGTAGCCAGTCACAGTGCGAACTCCAACATCAAGTTCGCTGATGACACCACTGTTGTGGGACGTTTCACTGATGGGGATGAGTCAGAGTATAGAAGAGAGATCGAGCAACTGTCCATATGGTGCCAGCGCAATAACCTGGCCCTCAACACCAGCAAAACCAAGGAACTGATTGTGGACTTTGGAAGGAGTAGGAGGGGGACCCACAGTCCCATTTATATCAACGGATCGATGGTTGAAAGGATCAAGAGCTTCAAATTCCTGGGCGTGCACATCTCTAAAGATCTTTCCTGGTCCGAGAACACTAATGCAATTATCAAGAAAGCTCATCAGCGCCTCTACTTCCTGAGAAGATTACGGAGGGTCGGCTTGTCAAGGAGGACACTCTCTAACTTCTACAGGGGCACAGTAGAGAGCATGCTGATCGGTTGCATCGTGGCTTGGTTCAGCAACTTGAGTGCCCTGGAGAGGAAAAGACTACAAAAAGTAGTAAACACTGCCCAGTCCATCATCGGCTCTGACCTTCCTTCCATCGAGGGGATTTATCGCAATCACTGCCTCAAAAAGGCTGGCAGTATCATCAAAGACCCACACCATCCTGGCCACACACTCATCTCCCTGCATTTCATTGTCCTTATCAGGGACACATGACAATAAACTCACTTGAACTTGAACTTGGTCAATGATGTTTTGAAGAACTTTTCCACAAATAATAGATGGTGCGGCAAGGTCCGTCTGACTGGTATACTGAATGGTAAAAGGGTTAGATGCATCCTTTGCAATATCAGACATGTTTAACCTCAGCAAGTACCTGCACTTGGTGCATGCTTATTGCTTACTAGGGTGCCTTTACGTCCTCTCCCATCTCCATCCAAAGACCCCAGCAGTCCTTCCAGAAGAGACGGTTCACGTGCACCTCCTCTAACCTCATCTACTGCACCCGGTGTTCCCGATGTGGCCTCCTTTGTATTAGGGAGGAGATGTAATTGGAGGCCATGCGTAGTCTTGGCAACTGTTTTGCTGAACACTTGCCTGCTGGGTCCCCGGTTGCTAACTCCTCCTCCAATTCTCTTACTGACCTTTCTGTCCTGGGCCTCCTCCATTGGCAGGAGGAACACCGCCTTATATTCCGCTTGGGCAGCTTACATCCCAACGATATGACCATTGAATTCTCAAATTTTAGGTAACTACATAACCCCCCCCCTCGCCCTCCCCCCCAGTGCCCCACCTGGAGTTGCACCTATTTCTCCCCTCTCGCTCCCCTTCTACTGACACTCCTTTCTGTAGCATCCGTCTTCCATCTCTGGTCTTTGTCCAAACATCTGCCGATCAAAAGACTCTCTTCACAGGCACGTGCCGTGAGTAATTACTCAAGGTAGGCAGTCAGTCGGCTTAAATAAAAAGTTACAAAACTGCACATGCGCAGATTGTTCTCTCCGTAAAAAAAAAATAAAAAAATAAAGAGTGTAACAATTCAATTTGCCCAAGGCTTCCAAGTCTCCTTTATTCTGAATTACTGAATGGGTGGGGTGAAGGGTGATGGCAGGTGGAGAGATGGTGGGAAAAACGGGAGCACAGGGAAAAGTTGAATCATTTGTCATCTAATTGAATGACAACACTTGTTCAAGGGACCAATTGTGGGGACAGTTCCTTTCACAGCATGTGGAGAGTCTGTGCCAGGGGTAAAGTTGCGGTGAGGGCAGGAGTAAGGTTGAATAAGTTGGGTCTTTATTCTCTGGAGCGCAGAAGGTTAAGGGGGGACTTGATAGAGGTCTTTAAAATGATGAGAGGGATAGACAGAGTTGATGTGGACAAGCTTTTCCATTTCAGAATAGGGAGGATTCAAACAAGAGGACATGACTTCAGAATTAAGGGACAGAAGTTTAGGGGTAATATGAGGGGGAACTTCTTTACTCAGAGAGTGGTAGCGGTGTGAATGAGCTCCCAGTGGAAGTGGTGGAGGCAGGTTCATTGGTATCATTTAAAAATAAATTGGATAGGCATATGGATGAGAAGGGAATGGAGGGTTATGGTATGAGTGCAGGCAGGTGGGACTAAGGGGAGAAAAAATTTGTTCGGCATGGACTTGTAGGGCCGAGATGGCCTGTTTCCGTGCTGTAATTGTTATATGGTTATATGAGTGTTGAGAAGGATGGTGTCGGGAATAATGCCAGTAACTTACACACTGATGCCGCAGCGCTCCGGGCGCTACCGCATTGTAGCCGGGGATAGAAGGAGCTCGGGTAGCTGCGAGCGGCCGCCGGGACCCGACAGCAGAACTGGCCGCCACTCCAGCGCCTTCTGCCGGCCCGCTCACCTCTGGCAGTGCTCTCCATCTGAACACCTCTCACCTGCCGCTCGCCGACCTCGCTCCTGTCAGCCGCTTCCCGCAAACCTTTAAATTCCCACAGCCGAGTAAACTCAATCGCGCTGTCGGAATTGAAGGATTTGTGGGAAGCAGCTGACATGAGTGAGGCCAGCGAGCGGCAGGAGAGAGATTTTTAGACGGAGAGCTGCCAGAGGTGAGCAGGGGCCGGCAGAAGGTGCTGAGGTGGTGGCCGGTTCCTCTGTCCGGCCCAGCGGCCGCTCGCAGCCACCCGAGCTGCTTCTCCACCCGACCTCAATGCGGTGGCATTGCACGCCTCCGTGCAAGGAGCGTCGCAAGTGTCATGATCCCGATCCCCTCCTTCACAACATTCGTGCCCTCCCCGCAACTTTACCCCGGGCTAGACTCCCCAAACGCTATGAAAGGAACTCTCCCCACACCCCGGGTAATACGGTATTTAAAAACATAAACACAAAATGTACTCACCACATTATCGGTACACAAACTCCTTTCTTCTCCCTTTGTTTCCTAAGGTACACTTAAAATAATGACAATCCATATTTGAAAACCCCGCCAAGAAACCAGCGCTGTGCATGCGTAGTAGGCTGCTGCGCATGCGCAGTGCTGCAAAGGCAGAATTTCAGCTGCCTTCAGCCCCGCTTGAAATTGACGGCTCGAAGCAGCGCTGACGACACGTGGGCTGCACAGACCTTCAAGAGTTACAAGTGCTGCGGTTGAAAGGTACGGAAAATTATGTAGGTATGTTACAAAACTTACCTTCAGTGGCGCTGCAGTTCTGCCACTGGCCGTGTGCGCGACTCTGGCGCCTTTGAGAGGGGGGCGGGATTAAAATGCCGTTTTCTCCTGCCTGTCAGAGTCGATCTTTCTCAGCCTGTTCAGTTGCTGCAGAAAAATCGCTCCGACATCCGTTCTCTGGAGATTTTTAAAAACATCGCTGGACAATTTAAAGGCTGGAGTAAAATAAAAATCGACTTCTAATGCCGTCAACGCCGACAACGGGACGGATCTCCCGTATGGGGCAAATAAAGGTAAGCCGTTTATTTTACATATATAAACTTGCTTCTTAGGACTACTTTAATCCAAATTTTACGTTGCAAAAAGTTGATTTAGGCCCCATACGAACCGGCAGTGTTTTTCCTGCCGATATGGGGTTTAAATTCACTGCAAACTGCAACGTTCCAAACGATCGCGTTCCACAAAATCCCACTCGTAAGATGATTTAAATGGCCATTAATTTACGGGAATTAAACACTAAATTCCTTCCATTTGGCCTATAAATTCACGACAATGAGATCTAAAAATCATGTTATATTGTGAATTCTTGTGTGAATGTTATTTGGACACTTAGGCTATTAAAAAATGTTAACCTTTTCTTAAGAAATGGATAGATGCTTAGATCTAGTACTTGAATTTTGTAATTAGCTACAATTAGGTAATTAACTAATTATATGCTTTAATTTCAGGTCATCCAAGTAAGATTGTTTCATATTTGTTTCGGAATGCTTCAATCTACAATCACTGAAAATTTCATTCAGTTCTCTTAATTTTTAAGAAAGTTATGGGATATGACTGTCCTCGATCACAGCTTTTGGTTTAAGTCAATGGAAAAGCAACAAGGAACAAGATGCTAATTTCCGAGTATGAAAATGGCCATAACCTTTTTAATACTGAAGATGTGAAAGTGAATTGTGTGTCAAATTAAACTTCTTTTTATGCTTTATCTGATGGGATAAATTGCAGACTTGATTTTGCTAGTTAATAGGTTAAAAATTGCAAGACATTGCTAACTGCACACAGCAGTTCGACCAGCACTCTGTGAGAATGTTTATTTTCAGAACTAATAAAACTGGAAGCCTTAAGTAAGGATTCCATGTCCAAATCTGAAACACCCATTCATGTAGCCTTTACAAATGCAAACTAACCTACCGATACTGATTAACAGCATTTTACTTGTTTCAGCTGTAAGATCTTCATTTTCTTGTGTGCTAAAAGTGTTGGGGCATCTTCATTTTCTTTGTTTGTACTGTAATGTCCTTAAGTTACTTTCTTTAGTGCCATCTAGTGCCAGAAATATGACGTACAAGTTATAGTAAGGGTCTCCATACTATTACTGGATATTATTAATATCTCATGAAAAACTTCCCATTATCAGGCTTCTGAACAGCCCTTCCATATGCTAGGGTACTGTCTGATCAACCTCTACATCATTGCGGATATTGGACTTTGTCTAAGGAACTAATGCACTTCGATGCTGAGAAGCAGATTCTGCACTCTGTACCTTTCCCTGTGCAGTATTTGATTGTATTTATGTACAGTATTACCTGATCTGATTGGATAGCATGCAAAATAAAAGCTTTTCACTGTACCTTGGTACATATGACAATAATAAACCTAAATGCAAATCTGAGCTGGAACGGTTACAAAATACTTTCAAAAACATTCACAAACCTACCAACCAAATCCCACACTGTACAACCTGCCCCCATATCACGATTCAAATTAATTATCACAAGGGCCAATTAAGGTACAGTGAAATTTGAGTTACGCCATACTAAGTAAAAAAGCAAAAATACACACAGCACATAAAATAAAGTTTAACATAAACATCCTCCCCAGCGGAATCAACATCTCTCACTGTGATGGAAGGCAATAAAGCTCAGCCATCTTCGCAAGACACTACAAAGCTATGCCTGCCTCTTTGTAAGGTATGTCGAACAATCCTTGTTCGAGTCGTACCGTGACCCTATCCCTGAACTCTACCTCCGCTACATCAATGACTGCATTGGTGCTACCTCCTGCACCCATGCAGGACTCACTAACTTCATCCATTTCTCCACTAATTTCCATCTGGCACACAAATTCACCTGGACCATTTCCAACATCTCCCTACCGTTTCTAGACCTCACTATCTACATCGCAGGGGACAGACTACTGACCGACATCAACTACAAACCCACTGACTCCCATGGCTATCTGGACTACACTTCTTCCTACCCTGTTTCCTGTAAGGACTCTATCCCCTACTCCCAATTCCTCTGTCTACGTCGCATCTGCTCCCAGGATGAGGTGTTCCAAACCAGGGCATCGGAGATGTCCTCATTCTTTAGGAAACGGGTTCTCCTCTTCGACTATAGATGAGGCTCTCACCAGGATCTCTTCTATATCCCGTAGCTCTGCTCTCACTCCCCATCCCCCCACTCGTATCAAGGGCAGAGTCCCCCTTGTCCTCACCTTCCACCCTACCAGCTGTCACATACAACAGATAACCTCCGACATTTTCGCCACCTCCAACGAGATCCCACCACTGGCCACATCTTCCCATCTCCTCCCCTTTCGACTTTCCGCAGAGATCGCTCCTTCCGTAACTCCCTGATCAATTTGTCCCTTCCCACCCAAACCACCCCCTCTCCGGGCACTTTCCCTTGCAACTGCAGGAAATGCTACACTTGTCACTTTACCTCCCCCCTTGACTCCATCCAAGGACCTAAGTAGTTTTTCCAGGTGCGGCAGAAGTTCACCTGCACATCCTCCAACCTCATCTATTGCATCCACTGCTCTCAGTGTGAGCTGCTCTACATTGGTGAGACCAAGCGTAGGCTTGGCGATCGCTTCACCCAACACCTCGCTCATTTCGCAGTAACCAACCTGATCTCCCGGTGGCTCAGCTCTTCAACTTCCCCTCCCATTCCGAATCCGACCTTTCTGTCCTGGGCCTCCTCCATGGCCAGAGTGAGTCCCACCGCAAATTGGAGGAGCAGCACTTCATATTTCACTTGGGTAGTTTAAACCCCAGCGGTATGAACATTGACTTCTCCAATTTCAGGTAGTCCTGGCTTTCTCCCTCTTTCCCCTCCCCAGCTCCCCAGTACGGAGGACGTCAGAAGAGCACTCCGCAGGGTCAACCCCAGGAAGGCTGCTGGCCCAGATGGCATCCCAGGGAGAGTATTGCGGGACTGTGCAGACCAGTTAGCGGAGGTTTTTAGCGACATCTTTAACCTCTCTCTGTCAACGTGCAGAGTCCCTAAATGCTTCAAGACTGCTACTACTCTCACATGTGCCTGGATAAAAGATTTCCTCACCAACCGGCCCCAGACTGTGAGACTCGGCCCCCACCTCTCCTCCACTCGCAGGTTGAGTACCGGCTCCCCACAGGGCTGTGTGCTAAGCCCCCTCTTATACTGTCTCTACACCTACGACTGTAGTCCGGCCCACAACAACAACCGCATCGTCAAATTTGCTGACGACACTACTGTAGTCGGACTTATTTCAAAGGGAGACGAGGCAGCCTACAGAGAGGAAGTCCTGAAGTTGACAACCTGGTGCTCAGAAAACAATCTGGCTCTGAACACCAGGAAAACAAAAGAGCTCATTGTCGACTTCAGGAGGCACAACACCGATTTATTTGATCCTTCTGGTACCCTGTGTACATTTAGAGCATGAATCTGCCTAGTGAACGCCCATAGCCTATTTAACCCGAGACACTAATGTCCATGATCCCGTTTTCATGGACACAATTTTCAAGTACTGCCCAAGAAGGAGCAGTTGCTTTCGGGATGGTACAGAGAATTAAGCACATATATTGGGAGATGCACAGAAGCCCAGGATAAATAGCAGAAACAGTATCCCATCTCCCAAGCCAGCAATCAACAATGTAAACCACTTCTTGTTCCATCTATAAACCCGGCAGACTGCACGCACCTTGTTAATCTATTTTGTAGCACCCCAACAAGCTAATTTGATTTAGATAAATTAATTTTGCATTACGGGAATCAAACAGATTGCAACATCAGGCTACATCTTTGCACATTCATCTACCTGAAAAACTGTGTAAAAGTGGGCAGTCTCGGTGGCGCACCGGTAAGAGTTGCTGCCTTACAGCGAAAGCAACGCCAGAGACCCGTGCTCGATCCCGATTACGGGTGCTGTCTGTACGGAGTTTGTACGTTCTCTCCGTGACCTGCGTGGGGTTTCTCCGAGATCTTCGGTTTCCACCCACATTCCAAAGACGTACAGGTTTGTAAGTTAATTGGCTTGGTAAATGTAAAAATTGTCCCTAGTGGGTGTAGGATAATATTAATATTAATATGCGGGGATGGCTGGTCGGCGCGGACCCGGTGGGCCAAAGGGCCTGTTTTTTTTTGCTGGATCTCTAAACTAAATTGCATTTATAGCATAAAATAGGAATTTAAAAAAACGTTGCCCACCTTCTAAAGCAATCCTTGGAATTCGCCTCTACTCTGGTTCTATGGGCTTTGAGACGATCGATGAAGCCAACGTGGAACTGGCACATTACCCCCTCATATAGGGCAAAACAGAACTGAAAGGTCAGGTGGCCACGTAGCTTGGGTGGTGTTGTGCTCCAATTACTATTTACCTTTGGGTTTCATTCCTCTCACAATTTATGTAATCCCCATCCCAAACGTTGCTTCGCTTCTTAAGAGCAGTCATTAGGTATGTTGCAAAGCCTACCTGAAGCATCGCTGAAAATCTGTCGCTGCGGGTGCGCGCGATTTTGGCGCCATTTAGAGGGGGGCGGGTTTAAAACGTGATTTTCCCTAGGCTGTTCCAATCGAGGATGTTCAGCCTAGTTAATTATTAACGGAAAATCGCTGGATGATTCCGTCGCTTTACCTATTATTAGTTTTAAAGGCTTTATATAATTGTTGTGGTAGTTTAAAAATTAACCTCTAAACCCGCGACCACCGGCAACCGGCCGGATCTCATACAGCAGACAACAGAAGGTAGGCTGTTTATTTTTACATTAAAAAGGGCTTCTTAAGATCCCTTTATACAAAGTTTAATGTTGCGCGTAGCTAATTTTGGTCCCATTATATCCCGCAGTATTTTTCAGGGCATTTGAGGGCACAAATCTAGCGCAATGTGAACGTTCTAAACCAGCGCGTTCACAGGATCCCACTAGAAAGCCGATTTAAATTGACTTTAATTTACAGCAATTAAACACTAAATTCCTTCCATTTGGCCTATAAATTAATGTAAATGAGATTTAAAAATCATGTTTTATTGTGAATTATTTGTGAATATTATTTGGACACTTAGGCTATTTAAAAATGTTAATTATTTATTAAGAAATAGATAGATGTTTAGATCTAGTAATTGAAGTTTGAAATTAGCTACAATTGGGTAACTAACTAATTATATGCTTTAATTTCAGGTCATCCAAGTAAGATTGATTTATATTTGTTTCAGAATGCTTCAATCTATGATAACTGAAAATTTCATTCAGTTCTCTTAATTTTTAAGAAAGTTATGGGCTTTTGACTGTCCACAATCACAGCTTTTTTGTTATGTCCATAGAAAATCAATAGGGAACAAGATGCTAATTTCCGAGTATGAAAATGGCCATAACTTTAATACTTGAGATATGAAAGTGAATTAGGTGTCAAATTAAACTTCTTTTTATGCTTTATCTGATGGGATAAATTGCACTTGATTTTTTAAATCTCAAAATTTTGTAGCATTGCTATAGTCATGCTCCACAAATTCCCAGTAGTTCATAGAAATGATGCACTCCCCCCACCCCCTTCCCTGAAAGGCAGTGCTGAAAACACCCTTGAATCTTTTCCTCCTTCCACTTGCATTCTCAGTGCAATAGAGCTTGAAATAGGGCATCTATTACAGCAGTTTCTTGTCAACCATGCAAATGTTAAGGTCTGCAGCTCCATCACTGTGCCCTTCAAGTATGCTCTGCTGGTCTTGACATACAGTGTAGCCACTTTGTACAATCCCTGCACTTGGTTATTTTATATGGTGCTCTCACTGGTCCTTTGCACCTCTGATGAACTGAGGGAGGGTGGGCGGGGCAGGGGGGTGTCAAATAGCCTTCAGTGTTGTGCTTCCTTGGTTTTCATCAGAATGGACCCACCCTCTGAATCAACATATAATGCATGAAGGTGGCAGCGAGTCATCTTCTAGCTGGTGAAATCATGGCAGAGAATGTAATCCCAGCCCTGCACAACAGCACTTCAATCCAGCAAATGAAATCTAGCCTTTTCATTACAACAGCATAACATCCAGTTTGTTGGAAAGTTTGCAAGTAGTACTGCTTCCATGCTTCATCGCAGTAGAACTAATAGGTTTGAGAATTGCTAGCAGAAAAACTTGAATGCACTGTTTTTATAACCTACAAACTAAGATACTGCAAAAAGCTGTTATCCCCCTAATTTTTCACTGTCCAATGAAATAGCTTGCGGCATAAATATTGCTGCAAATATTAAAAGGCCACGCCCACATTTTGTACAGCATTTAAATATTTATTGCACCCCAACTCTGTTCTAAAATAGAGCAAACAAATTTAGTTTGTGATTATTTTAATTCTAACATCAAACGTCAGAATTTTAAAATGATCCACTACCAAAATCTTCTTAACTTTTCAGATTGAGAATTATCATCAGAATTACCCGATTTATATTTTTCATACTCTTTTCATCCCTCCAGTCTTTATTTTTATATAATCTACACGTGGGCATTGCTTGGCATATTTGTAAGCTTTCGGAAGCATCTTAGTTTTGCTCTCCAGAATGTCACATTTCTGCAGGAGCATAGCTACAGATCAAATCAAAAATGTACAATTGTTTTGCTGATGTCCACTTAGACAGCATAAAATACAAATTGAATGTGATTCAGCTATTCCATCACTATTTACACACCTTTCCTGATAAATCATTGTGTTGTACTTGGTGAAAATATAAAAAGTGCAGTCACATGAATTGATGACATAATTCAAGAATGATTCAGTGGCTTGAAATTAAAATAAAAACGTATGAGAAAGCAGTAGTCAATTTGTGTCAATTCAGGCTCCTGTCATGTTCCAAGATTAGCAATGAGCAACCTCATCAGTCTTATGCTTTCAAATTATTTTTTTCGGCACCTCTCCAATTCCTCCTTGAAAGCCATGTTTAGGGGCAATCAGTTCCCGGTCATAATTACCGTGCAAGGACTTATGGCTTTGCATTACCAGTGCGTGCCAGTGGAATCAATTGTGACATTTATCACATCCTGGCTGAGGTCAAGCCAATCCCACATAATTTAGAAATGCGAGTGTTGACTGTGTTGGCTCATCACATACATTTACACCAAAGACGTCAATGTTCAGAGAAAAGCAGAAATACACCAAATATATGCCCATGCCTTCTTTCACCTGGATGGTATTTTGTTTAAAGGCAGACTCCAACTTTTAAGAGCTATCACAAATTAAATAATTTAAACTCACATTTAGTACTTTTTCTCTTTTATTTTCAAGTCAGACCTTCAACAACAAGGACACTCAAAACTGAACTGGAAGTACAATCAAGAATAAGGCAGAACAGTTCCACACCAATCTGCAGTCACTCAGGACACTTGGTGCTACTTAAGATAGAACAGAAAAAATGAACAGAAAAAAATGAATACAATCTAAACATTCAATTGAAGTATTGTCCTTTGGATAAATTTTTCATAATACCGAGAGATATAGTTACCACTCTTTATACCCTTTACAGTAATTAACAATTGCAAAATACCAGACTGATTAGATGAATATTTTTCAGCAAATTTAGCTTCAAGAATAAACATCCAAACAAAAAGACAATTCGTATTCAAACTTGCATATTGAGTGCTATCACCACGATCTCCAGTACAAAAGCAGACCTCTTATTACGTTAGCCCAAGAGTAATTATTTTTAAACTGAACATTTGGATCAGATTATATACTGACTGTGGTACATTTTTCCTTCCTATTGTACTGCAAGCCACACATTAAGATGACAATTTAAAAAGATTTTAGTTTAAAAAACAAACTGTATCAGGAATTCAGACAAGGCATTACATTTGTGATCTATTTCTATACTTTGTTCCCTGCCACTTATTTTGCACTTACTCCAAATATGTGCAAAGTGTGCCAACATGACTGGAAAAATATAAATATGAAAAAAGCAGTATTTTGGAAAGCATGCAATATGTTCCAATAGTTGTACATTTTGCCAAGTAAAAGAAAGAAAAGGAGGATTACATTTCTTTAGTCATCTTTGTCCTTCGCACCATGTTTAAGTATGCGGGTAAACTCAATATAGTTGAAGTTGCTCTTGCTATCTATTGGTGCTTCACGGAAAAGTTCATCAACTTCGTCTTCAGTAAACCGATCCCCCATTGTTGTCAGCAGATCTCGCAAGTAGTCTTCCTGGATATAGCCTGTAAAAAGAAAGTTGCAGAAATAAAAATCAAATTTGTTTATTTTTACCCCTCAGAACACCATTAGCAGAATAACTTGCAAACGGTGCCCAAACGTTACTAACCTCAGATGCAACGTTGAGTACATAAAGGATCAGGATCTTCAAAAAGGAGAAAGTAAAAAACCTGACTGCATTCAAATTGCTTTGGATTGTACATTATAAAACCATTGAACTTTGTAAAGTTTGGATATAGGAAACTGCACTAAATCTACACCCATTTCTTCTTCCCTATGTAGATATTAAAAAGGGGTGGTGCAAAATAATATCTAGTGTCCAAGGAAATTATGAAAGGAAAATACAAAAGTTTACCTCGTATTTACTATGACATTCGTAACCTTCCCATATTTTAGACATCTTCCTCACCTTCCACCAAAGCTAAATCCGTTTTGCCTGTATTGGTCCAAGAACAACATTTTTTCCCATACTTGCTCCAATGGGTTATTCTGAATACAAAGTCAGCTGGTGACGTTTGAAATCACATCAAAATTCTGACCTCTGCATTATATTTTGACAGTTCTGTACTCAGTGGATAGCACTGTCTCTGGCAGTCTTTAAACTGGATCAAGCCACCTTCTGTGGCAAGAATTGAGAAGATTTTCTAGTGCAAGCACTAAATTACTAGTGCAAGCATATTTTAAAATTTACCCTTGTATCTGGTTCTGAATGAAAAGCCTCAAATCACATCCAACATTGAAAGTTGACGCATCAGGAGACAAGCAATTAAAGTTATATGCCGGAAAGGCCTGGAAATGGTTCAGAGATGTGAAGGACCATTTTCTTAGACCTGGCCATCTACTACCCGCTGTAAATAGGGGTCAGATGTTTCTGGCATATTCCTACTTCAAAGGAAACTTGCAACTGCGAAGGAATAGGGAACCAACAATTCTGCTATTTATAAAAAGGAATACAAATAGTCAATGGTAAGTCCTCTATGATATTACGACATTACCTGTTCCTTCTTCATCAAAGCATGCAAAGGCATTTCTGATTACATCTTCAGGATCTGTACCATTCAACTTTTCACCAAACATTGTCAAGAACATGGTGAAGTTAATGGGCCCTGGGGCTTCATTCATCATTGCCTCTAGGTAGTCTTCTGTTGGGTTCTTCCCTGCAAAAAATTCAAATAATCAACAGTTAAATTAGAAATACAAATAACAACTCATCAATAAGTAGGTATGTTGTAAAACGTATGAAGCGTCGCTGAAAATCTGGCCTAGCCCGTGTGCGCGGTTTTGGCGCCGTTTAGAGGGGGGCGGGTTTAAAACGCGATTTTCCCTAGACTGTTCAAATCGAGAATGTTCAGCCTAGTTAATTATTAACAAAAAAAAAAAAAAAAAAAAAATCGCTGGAAGATTCCGTCGCTTGAGCTATTTTTAGTTTTAAGGGGTTTATTTACTTGTTATAGTAGGTTCAAAATTAATCTCTAAACCCGCGACCACCGACAACGGGCCGGATCTCATACAGGGGACAACGGAAGGTAGGTTGTTTATTTTTACGTTAAAAAGGGCTTCTTAAGATCCCTTTATACAAAATTTTATGTTGCGAGTAGCTAATTTTGGGCCCATTATATCCCGCAGTATTTTTCTGGGCATTTGGGGCATAAATCTACAGCAATGTGAACGTTCTAAACCAGCGCGTTCTACAAGGAAAGCTAATTTAAATGCCATTAATTTACAGCAATTGAACACTAAATTCCTTCCATTTGGCCTATAAATTAATGTAAATGAGATTTAAAAATCATGTTTTATTGTGAATTCTTTGTGAATATTATTTGGACACTTAGGCTATTTAAAAATGTTAATCTTTTCTTAAGAAATGGATAGATGTTTAGATCTAGTAATTGAAGTTTGGAATTAGCTACAATTGGGTAACTAACTAACTATATGCTTTAATTTCAAGTCATCCAAGTAAGATTATTTAATATTTGTTTCAGAATGCTTCAATCTATGATAACTGAAAATTTCATTCAGTTCTGTTCATTTTTAAGAAAGTTCTGGGCTTTTGACTGTCCACGATCACAGCTTTTTTGTTATGTCCATAGAAAATCAATAGGGAACAAGATGCTAATTTCCGAGTATGAAAATGGCCATAACTTTAATACTTGAGATATGAAAGTGAATTAGGTGTCAAATTAAACATCTTTTTATGCTTTATCTGATGGGATAAATTGCAGACTTGATTTTTTAAATCTCAAACTTTTGTAACATTGCTACAAAAAGGACACATTAATATAAATCAATAATTTTGTATCACAAGAGAGTATAACAAGGCCAGATGCATTGACCTTTCAGGTAATGTTGCTAAATATTTATTTGGCAAAGAGATTGTTTTCCTATCAGCTCTTCACCTGGAATCACACCTGAAGACATGGAATCAATCCACAGCCTGTCTCAGTAAACGACCGATTAAACTTAAAACTCCTGGAACTATTAAAATTGAGCTTTCTGCATTGAATTTGAGATCTTGCGATTCGACAAAAAGGTGCTGTTGGATCTCTTGAAATGCATTAAAGTGGATAAGTTCTAATAGGATTTAACCCAGGTTATTGAGAGTCTAACGAAGAAATAGCAAGGGCCTTGAAGAAGATCTCTGTATCTCTCTCCACACAGGTGAGGATCCAGAGAGTAACCATTGTTGTTCCTGTTTGTGAGTGGAGATTATTCAGGAAATTATAGGCTAGTGAGCTTCACTTTAGTGCGAGCAAAGTTATTGGAGGGGCTTCTTTGCAATATGATTTACCCATCTCTCAAAGAGAATAGGATAATTAGGGCCAGCCAGCATGGCTTTACCTGAGGTACACAAAAATGCTGGAGAAACTCAGCGGTTGCAGCAGCATCTATGGAGCGAAGGAGGTAGGCAACGTTTCGGGCCAAAACCCTTATTCAGACCTTTGTGTACCTTCGATTTTCCAGCATCTGCAGTTCCTTCTTAAATACAAATGGCTTTATCTGAGGCAGGTCATGTTTTAATAACTTGACTGAGTTTTCCGAGGAGGTGATAAAGGTGATTGGCGGGTAGAGCAATGATGTTGTCTACATGGATTTCAGTAAAGCAGTCAATAAAGTCCCCCATGCTAGGCACCTTGTTGCATGGGATCCGCAGCAACTTTGTTTGAATTTAGAACTGGATTACTCATACAAGTCACAGAATAGCAGATGAAGACTTTTATGGGGATAGCAAAAATAGCAGACAAGTTTAATCCAAGCAAATGTGAAATGTTGCACTTTCAGATATCAAATTTAAGGGGAAAATATAGAGTCAATAGCTAAACCCTTAACAGCGTTGATGTACAGAGGGATTTAAGGGTCTAAGACCACAACTCCCCGAATACAGTAACAAAAATAGATAAGAGTGGTAAAGAATGCATACGAGAATGCTTGCCTTCATTGGTTGGGGCATTGAGTACAAAGGTTGACAAATCATATGGCAGCTATATAAAACTTTAGTTAGGCCGCATTTGAAGTATTACGTGCAGTTCTGGTTGCCCCATTACACAAATATGATGGCTTTGTGGAGAATGTAGAAGAGATTACTGGCTGGATTAGTGGGCACTAGATACAAGGAGAGTCTGGAAAAACCTTTTTCTGGAGCACCAGAGGTTGAGAAGAGGCCCAAGAGAAGTGTTATTATTAAAATTATAATGTGCAGAGATGCGGTCGATTATCCAAACTTTTATCCTGGGTATTGGTATATTATTGTCATGTTTACCAAGATACAGTGGAAAAATTGGAAATGTTGAAAACTTGCGAGAATAGCTTTAAAGTCAGAGAGGAAATGTGCAGGGCAGTAGGTAGAGCACCTGGAATGCACTGCCAGGGTGGGTGGTGGTGGCACCCAACTAAGTAGTGTCTAAATTACTTTTAGATAGGTACATCAGGCTGTGGGCAGAGCATTGAAAATGTCTAGAATTTAACTGTCATGACCCATTTGTGATATCTACTTGAAATTTGGCACAGATTTAGATAAAATATAACCAAGAAGGAATTTTTTAATGAAATGTTTAAGAAGGAACTGCAGATGCTGGAAAATTAAAGGTAGACAAAAATGCTGGAGAAACTCAGCGGGTGAGGCAGCATCTATGGAGCGAAAGAATTAGGCGACGTTTTGGGCCGAGACCCTTTTTCAAACTGATGTGGGGCTGGGGGCGGGAAGAAGAAAGGAAGAGGCGGAGACAGTGGGCTGTGGGAGAGCTGGGAAGGGGGAAAGAAGGAGAAAGCAAGGACTGCCTGAAATTGGAGAAGTCAATGTTCATACCGCTGGGATGTAAACTACCCAAGCAAAATATGAGGTGCTGTTCCTCCAATTTACGGTGGGCCTCACTCTGGACATGGAGGAGGCCCAGGACCGAAAGGTCAGATTCGGAATGGGAGGGGGAGTTGAAGTTCTGAGCCACCGGGAGATCAGGTTGGTTATTGCGAACCGATCAGAGGTGTTGGGTGAAGCAATCACCAAGCCTATGCTTGGTCTCAGCTGCACAACATCGGTGAGACCGTAAATTGGATATCATATTTATTTAACAGTCCACATCATAACTTCACAAAGATAAACAAGTTGCAAAACAAAATTATCAGCGAAGTTAGCATTACCTTTATTCATTCAAAACCATGCTATTGTTTTGATGTTATTAGGAGGCAGCCATGATCCCAGGGTGCTTGCTGCCTCGCTAGCATGAAACAAAGCACGTGATTGGTCAATTGGCGTCCGACTCAATGTCAAACGTGCTTTGATTGGACAATTACTACTAGGAAAATTGAAGGTTTTTCTCATATTTTAAAAATATGTGCAGGTTTTGTTCTTGACGAGTTTCGGATATGATTTCTATAATATTTTTACACAATATGTTATAAATACGGGTATTTACGTGATTTGGGTCAAGAAATGAAACGAAAAATCACTTCGGCCCATGGTCTACATGGATATGCAGAGAATTAAAGGATATGGATTACAGGCATTCAGAGGGGATTAGTTTAATTTGAAATCATATTCGGCACAAGCATTGAAGGCCGAATGACCTCTTCCCGTGCTGTACTGCTTTGGATTATATGAATGTTCAGGGCACAAACTGGATGTAACACCAACAAGTGGTTAGCAGTGAGAACAAAATAAACTACAAAACAAGAATGACGTGGAATAATTATTTAAATTAATTGATTGAAGGAAACAGCATGGAAATAGGCCTTCATCTCACTGAGTCCATGCCGACCATTGATCACCTATTTACACTAGTTGTCATCCCACTTTGTCATCCACTCACCCATGCATTAGTGGCAATTTACATAGATCAATAACCTACGCACCCGCATATCTTTGGGATGTGGGAGGAAACCCACGCGTTGCAAGGAGAACATGCAAACTCCCTAAAGGCAGCACTCGAGGTCAGGATTGAACACGGGTCTCTGGCAATGAAGCAGCAGCTCTCCCAACTGCGCCACCCTTCTTGACGTGGAATAATGTGATAAAGTTTGGCAATTACAATTTTAATGAGAAAACAAAGCTGGAAGCAATTATTCAGCATCTCAAGTTAGCCATAACCATAAAAAGAGAAAGCAATTACAAGTAAAAGGAAAATGTGATAATCACCAAGTGAAGCCAACATGTCATGCAAATCCTCCTTATCGATAAAACCATCACGATTCTGATCAATCATGTTGAAGGCCTCTTTAAATTCTTGGATCTGTGACTGATCAAACATCGCAAATACATTGGAAGTTGCGCGCTGAGGGCGCTTCTTGGTGGTCTTCCCCTTGGCTTTTTTGCTCGACATGGTGACTAGATATTGTTATCTGGGGGAACAAGGAGTTGAGATTAGACAGTTCTGAAGGTCATCGACAAATCTCTCCAAAGATAATGCACAACCCCAATATTTCCAAGAACCTTAAAATTTCAGACATGGATTCTTTTCGAACAATTCGATCCAGATTTATTTTTGACCAGTAGGTTTGTATTTTAAGTTCAACATGGGATTCACATAATATGTGCAAGAAATTCCCAAATCAAATCCAGTTAGTGACAAAGGTAACATGACATTTCATCTTGTTCATTATAAAATTCTTGAGTACATTACTTTCCTATCTGATAAGCAATTTTCAATTTCCAAATACACAAGCTAAGCTACCACAACTATCAGCAAAGTAACTTGAGCTAATGAGCAAGAGTTCAAAAACAAATAGTAATAAAGTTGGACAACCTTGGTTCCTATGCAGATTAAGATATTATTCAGACCTGTCACTAAGTCACAAGATGTCACGCCTGTGCAGTATTCAAATAATTCTCAACATAAGTTGAAAGGATTTATACGAGTCTTTAAAAACAAACTGCTTGATATTCAATAATTGTTACAAAGACAAACAATCTACTCTTTGCTTTGGGGCAGTTCCATAAATATGTCAACCAGTAGGCCAAATTTTCAAAATAATCAAATTGGTTCAAATGTTATATCATTTTAAAGGTAAAGATGTGAACTATCAAAATATGTAAGTTACAGATACACTGGACACCAGATTGCTCCAACGGAAGTATTCAACGACAGCCAATATATTGCCACTTGCATGTACTAATTAATTTCATGTTTTTTCTAAAAGAAAATGAATGAATTATGTCACTCACTATGATAGATATAAAGAGTATAACCAATGTATCCATGCTCATACATTAGAAAATGTTAAACTTTTTAAAGTTATGATTTATTACTTATATTATATGTACTTTGGTCATGTACGTCCAACACAAAAAAAAATGATTTTTTAATTTTACAAAAAGACAAAGAACCCAATTAACTGCAGGATCTCAATGCAAAGCAAGTTTAGATCCTCTGCAAAGACTGTACATTTGATTTATTTAATTATCTCTAATTAAGGATAAAAAGCAGTCGGACGTACGCTTTTTTTGTAAGTCCGACATCATATATTTATGTACGTCCAACACGGCATTTATAATGAATAAGTTTTGCAATATTAATATACCTCAAGGCCTTGTAATTACAGCACAATATCTCTGCATCTATACGTAGAGCCAGGATTTTGCCATAAATGCCATGTGCATTTTCATGCCTTTTTTGATGATTTCACAAAGATATGCCTTTCACGATTGAGTGCCTAAATCAGCTTTTTTTTTGCCATTTTAATGTAACTTACAAGAAAATTTACACCACCGGCGGCGAAAAAGTGGGTGTGAAGTGGGGATTGGAGAGGGGTGCATGGGAAAGGGTCCAGTCTTTGCAGAGTGGAGTCATGCTTCAAGTAGGTGTGAAGTGGCGATTGTGGAGGAGTAGGTGGAGGAGGTGTAAAGTGTTGGTTGGGGAAGGTGTGTGGGGGATATCAGGGTTAAGTTTCTGTTTATCAAACCTGCAGTAGAACCCGTTCAGGTCGTTGGGCAGCTGACGATTGTCCAAGGAGCGGGGGGGGGGTTTCCTCTTGTAGCTTGGGATTTATTGCAAGCCCTTCCACACTGAAGAGTCATTCGCTGAGAACTTGCTCCTCAACTTATCAGAGTACCTTTCCTTGACAGCTCAGATTCCTCTTCCCAGCTTATACTTGGCCTGCCTGTAGAGGTCTGCATCCCCGCTCCTGTAGGATCTACCCCTGCAAGCTTAAAATACCTAAAGTCTAGTCAACGCCTTGTCAAAAACAGAACGATTTGGTGAGAGTGTACGAGAGTGATATATTTTCTACAGACAACTGTGTGCAGTTTTGCTAAGCATGTGAGAAAGCAGTGAATCACGAGAAGAAATATTTCATCTCCCAGCATGTACAGACATCAAAACACAAGTCGGCGGCAGAGAAACTGAAGGTAGGAAATACGCAAGCTTGTCTCCTCACAACATTGCAACATTTCCTGCTGGCTCCAGTCGCAAATCTGAGTTTGAGTGATCTGGGCAAAGTATTCATTGATGCTGGAATTCCACTGTGGAAATTGGAAAACAAATCTCTCAGAGGTTTTTAGAGAAATACAGAGGAACATATACCGAGCGAGTCATCATTACGGAAAAATTATGTTGACAGAAACTTCAACATTGTTGTGCAGAAAATTAGAGATGAAGTTACACGCAACAAAATATGGATCTCAATAGACGAGTCAACCGATGCCGTGGGGAGAAATTTTGCCAATGTGGTCATCGATACACTGGAGGCAGGTCAACCATCAAAGGAGTATTTTTTGACATCGGAAGTATTGGAGAAGTCAAAGAGCTCAACTATTGATCAGTTGTTTACATCTTCACTTGCTGTACTTTGTACTTAACGTTCCTGGCGATGTAGGTAAAGACTACAAGGAAAATGTGAGAGGGAGATTTTAGCTAACAAATATCTTGAAGAAATACAAAACATAGCTAAAGTTCTCAAAGGTAGTTGTAATGCACAAGATATCAACATGAATGTAGAGTTTGCACCTTGTTTCAGGAATGCACCAGTGACCTTAGCTGGGGTAGAAAGAAGTTTTTCACAACTGAAGCATATTCTGTCTGACAGACGGCATAGTTTAACACCCGATAATTTGATAAAAATGCTAGTAGTTATGTGCCACCAGGCAACTTTGGTAATTTAATGTGGTATACCTTTATATTATCATTTTAACCATATTTTGGTGGTGGAAATAATTGCCTTTTCATGCCTTTTTTGTCAATAAATGCCTTTTGTGCCCTTTTGGAATTTTTTTAATGCCTTTTTGCCTGCCCATTTCAGAGATTTATAGTGCCTAAACATCCTGGCTCTAATTATGTGTGCAGCACTATTATTAATAAAGCTTTGTTTCCAACACAAGTTTACTAAGATCAAAATTTCAATAGTGTGAAGCCGATGGAAAAGAGGTGTTCTTGCCTACTGTGGTGTGTTCAAACAGGTAAGCATTCATATAGACCTTCATGCCTCATGATGTGATCCAGGCTTCTCAAGATTCTGAAACTATCCAGCTGCTAAATGTGTCACTTTCAACGCGACCTGAAGATATTTATGTCTTGGATTCCACACTGTAGGTCACTAGTTCTATAAAACTGCTTCACCAAAATTGAGCAACTGCCCAAAAGTGTTTCAAGCTTTAGCAGAACACACTTTTTGGCCACGTGCATGTGTGACAATTGCAGAGAAAAGAATTTGGAGGCATTCTGGCAAACCACAATACCTGTACCAAACACGCACAAAATTCGTAGTGCGCCACCAGTTGGACAACATAATTTGTTTGTCAGTGACGTGTCCAACAGCTGCGAGTACTGACAGGTTCGCATCAGAGAGGTGGTTGAGGATCTAAATGAGCCCATTGACAGCATGGATGAATCATCTGATGATGAAAGTGATGAATTACAAAAACATATTGGGGATTGGGTGTTGGTTGCCTATCAAGGGGAAACTTTCCCTGGTGAAGTCATTGAATTTGGTCCCAATAACACTGAGCTCAAAGTCAATCTTATGCATCAAGCAGGTGGGCACTGGAGATGGCCACAACACCCAGATCAAATTTTCTATTTCAGGAAAGATGTTATCAAAAAAATATCTCCACCAGTGGTCGTTGGCAGCAGGAGATAGTACATGTTTACTTTCTAAGCCCTTTTCCCTAAGGTCCTCCACCCCTTTCTGTGTGAACATGCATGTACATAGAAACATAGAAATTAGGTGCAGGAGTAGGCCATTCGGCCCTTCGAGCCTGCACCGCAATTCAATATTATCATGGCTGATCATCTAACTCAGTATCCCTTACCTGCCTTCTCTCCATACCTTCTGATCCCCTTAGCCACATATAACTCCCTCTTAAATATAGCCAATGAACTGGCCTCGACTACCATCTGTGGCAGAGAGTTCCAGAGATTCACCACTCTCTGTGTGAAAAAAGTTCTTTTCATCTTGGTTTTAAAGGATTTCCCCCTTATCCTTAAGCTGTGACCCCTTGGCCGGGAAGCTAAACAATAGGATAGCTAAACAAAAAGTATTAAAATACCTTGGTTATAATCTTTTCACATATACCTTAGTGTTTTTGTTTCTAATTTTGAGTCATTAAAATAAAAACAATATCCACTTGTACAATGTGCGAGAGGAACGAAATAACCAATTTGCGAGAATGTCCTGCCATTGTTTGAAGGCATGACATTCAGTTAGTGTTGGATTAAATGTTACTTTTACAGTTGCATTAACAGTATTCAAATTGTACTCCAATATATAGAATTATATACCAGATCTCAAATTTATTTTCAATTTAATAATTCTGAAGGGAAAAGATGTTCCAGATCTAATAACATGATCCCAATGCACACTGTACATGAAAATACATTTGTCAAATACATTAAACCCATTTTAATGTTGAAGTGTTATCAAGTATATGGTTAATAGTTATTTCCCTTATTTTGTATTTGATGAGGTTTCTTTTCTTTAAGTTTGATATAGTTTTGTTGAGTTTTGTGATATTTGTAATATTTGGTTGTTCACAGCGCTTAGAAACATAAGGCGTTGCATTAAGTGCTTTGTAAATGTCATTAATATTATTAATAAGTAATGTTACCCATGGTGTGTTTCATTTGTCATGCAAGACAAAGTCAAGTAGTTAGTGATGTAATAAGGGCTTAATTACCAACAAAATGTCTGCAACAAATAGACATGCACACATGTATGCCCGACACGACAGTACTGTAAGTCCGGCATTGTACGTCCGACACAAAGAAAAAAAGAAATTATTCATTACTTGAAAGTGGAAATGATACATTATTCTTGCCATTTCTCATCATTTGACATCTAACTGAAATGGTTGCGAGTGATTTTTGAGAAAAAGCCAGTATACTTCAGAGATTCAGTTGAATTTCCAATGTCAGAAAAACGCACTTTTCTGTGTACGTCCGACCACATCGTGTTTTTTAATTAGTACATTATGGTGTTTGTACTATATTTATATCTATAATTGTTTTCTGCTCAGTAGATGCCACATATTGGTCAAATAAAAATTCCTTGTTTGTAATTATTTTTCCATTGGCAACTCATTTAAGTGTCTGAAATGTACGACCGAAATTATGGAATTGCTCCTTGAGAGTCTCAAATGTATACTTAACTAGACCAAGTGCAGACCCTTTGGGTCTGTTCCCCCAACGAGGCGGTATGCAGCGTCACACACTAACTATCCCCCCCCCCCGCACTCACACTAATTACCCCCCATGATATGAGATTAATATTATTAATTTGCTCCTTTTACCCCATAACCACCCTATCTACTGATGCATAGACCCCATAGTCACATCTGGGGGGGGGGGGGGGGGGGGGGGGGTAGAGAGTGAGGACAGGGACAGAGAGAGACAGAGAGAGACAGAGAGAGACAGAGAGAGACAGAGAGAGACAGAGAGAGACAGAGAGAGACAGAGAGAGACAGAGAGAGACAGAGAGAGACAGAGGTTTCAGCATTTGCAGTCTCTTACAAAAACCTGCTTACTAAGAGATTCAAAATAAAATTAGCTAGACAAATCACATTAGATTATATCTATATGTTGCTTAAATTGCATTCAATTAAAGGTTATGTTAATGTATTTTAAGTGAATTCCAGGAACAATTTTATCAGATTGCAGACAGGAAACAGAAAATACAAGACAAACAAAATCACATTGCAGGTTCTTTTGATACTTTTAAAATTTCTCCCATTAAAGTTAGACAAAAAGAGAAAGTTTGCAATATGGAGGTTGCACGGCAGTCGAGGTCACGACCCGTGACCCGTACTGTAGCCACGCAACGCCAACTGGAGTACACGCATTGAATGTCAGGTAAGCATTTACTATGGCTGCCAGCACAGCCGGGGCCCTTTTTCTGTCCCAGCATCCAGACTCCACATTCGCGGACCCCGGGCCGTCTGTCCCCGCGGTTGGAGGGGAGGTGTCAGTTCGGTGTGTCACACACAGCGCGTGACAATGCGGCCGCACAGAGGGATACCGGGCGGAGGGTGGACGTGGCCGGACAGCGCTGACCCCGGGGGATGCGCACTTTCGGCCGCTTACACCTTGCTCGGATTCAGAGCAAAGATGCTAGAACATTTGGTTCAGAATTATTGCGGTTGCTCAATGCATTTCATCAACAGCAAGGCATTATTTGCATTTTTTCTTGATTCCTTTGGTATCTAAAAAGTTTCAGAAGTGATCAATCTGGCTGTAAAATGTTTAAATCGCCCACGATTCTCAAGTGGGTTTTTACATGCAAAAAGAAAACGCTTCTGAAGCTAAATTTATCATAATTTTTTTTTTTTTTTAAATCGCAAACCATACGTGGGTTTTGATTTACATTTTACTCAGATGCAAGCCAAGGAGTGGCATCATTGTTAGCTGTTAATTGGACATAATCAACCTCAGCAAATTGACAATATATTTGAAAGGGAGTGGGTGTTTGAGCTGTCAGAACATTTTATTACTTGCCAAAATATACATCTCAATAGCATAATGATAGAAAACTTACTTTTCCACACACCACTCGTAAGTCTGGAGATTTTTTTAATGATAAATTTAGCTTGATGAAATGCAATGAGCTAACACGATAATTCTCAATATGTTCAATCTTGATATCTGCACAGCCAATGTTTGCCAACCACTTTAGCTGTTGTTGTCCCTTCAGTTGTCACTTCTCTCCACCATCATTTCTCCTCACTTTTGGAATTCTGAAGTAGGATAAATGTCTCTCACAGTTACCCTGATTGCCACAATTATTTACAGAGCAAAAATTGACCATTTTGGCAGTTTTTAACAGGTAAGAAAGTATGTTTTGTGTATTAACAGTGTATGCAGTAGGCTGTCATGTCCTCCACATGAATTGAGCTGCTCCGTGCTTCATGCCCTTTGACCCGATGACCTTACGTGCAACCTCCCCTATTGATACACGTAAATTATCATATCAGAATTTGCAGGTAGACAAAAATGCTCAGCAGGTGAGGCAGCATCTATGGAGAGAAGGAATAGGCAACGTTTCGGGTCAAGACCCTTCTCGGGAAAAAGAAAAGGAGTGTGGGAGACAATAGGCTTGTGGGAGAGCTGGGAAGGGGGAAGGAAAGGAGGGAGAAAGGCACGCCTATCTGAAATTGGAGAAGTCAATGTTCATACCACTGGGGTATAAACAACGCAAGCAAACCATGATGTGCTGTTCCTCCAATTTGCGCTGGACATCACTCTGGCAATGGAGGAGGCCCAGGACAGAAAGGTCAGATTCAGAATGGGAGGGGGAGCTGATGTGATGAGCAACTAGGAGATCAGGTTGGTTAGTGCGAACTGAGCAGAGGTGTTGGGCGAAGCTATCAGAAGTTGCCATTATTTTCAAAAATATTCATTTCGTTTAAGGACCAAAATGATAGCCAATTTCATTTACAACTTCAGAATAATGATGACATCTTAGTGGATTTCTTATTCCAAAGTAAAATAGCAAGTTGTTGTATTTCAAAACTTTAGCCATCCAGGATAACAAACAAGTTAGCAATACTTACTTTATGCACCTATTTCTCATGCACAATTACAATAATTCATTATCGAACAATTTGTTAAAAGCTTGATTTCTTGAGAGCTGTCAATCTATTCCTCATGTCCCAAGTACAAAGGAGGAGGAAAAGTTTAAAAAAAGGAAGCAATATATTTTTTAGTATCTAGAACTGATCTGACTTCAGTCCTACTTGAAGAAAACATGGCATTCTTGGATGAGAGCTCAATGGTCTGAAGGGTCTCGACATGAAACATCACCCATTCCTTCCCTCCAGAGATGCTGCCTTTCTGCTGAATTTCTCCAGCTTTGTGTCTATCTTTGACTCATTAAAGAAGTTACTTGTGTTACAGCAGGCAAGCTGCTGGTCAATATTTATCCCTCACCCAAATGAAATTACTATCAATTATGAGATATTATACACAAATAATCTATATTTGGCCATGCACACTTTCAGATGAGCTCATTTATGTGAGACACTATAGGCAACCTCACTTTCTCCTCTCTCTCTTCCACAACTATAAACAAAACTTAATCAGAAGTTTGCTCCTAATCAGATCTCCTTTACATTCCAAAAAGATTTCCCCCCCATTAAATCTTCCCCACGATTACACTATTTCCATTTACAAGTCTACTCTTTGGGTCGGACGTCAGAACTCAGCCAACACTAGATGCTGTCAGCTGAGACTCAAGAGTCCAAGTCAATTTGACTTCTGACATTTCAGCAGTAAATATGGCATCTTTCAAATAAATTGCAACTTTAATAAACAGGTCAAAACATAACTTAATTTAGCAGCTGAGAAAAACCAAATACTTGAAGAAACAGACAAGGATCTAGGAATAGAATAGATATGCATTACTTCACCCAAACAAGGACACAATTTGAAGTTAATATATGGGTCACAATGTTTCCATTCAGATCACAAATCTATACTCACAAACCCAGCAAGTCTCAGCAGTACCGAACAACAGCGGATCAAAGCCCTCAGTTGCCTTCAACTGTGTTCAAATTTGTGAGCGAGTCACTATCGGGGAACTTGGACAAATGTGCTCCTTGCTTAGCTGAACAGGTTTTATGGACACTATCCTGTTCAAATGACCTTCTCCCTACGTAACAGGCCAATGTATATTCTTTGGCTGAATTCGCAATGTGAACCTGAATGTCAAACCAAAACGATCTAGGATTGGTTGGCAAAAGGCAGATACCAAAGACTCAAATACCGGGTAATGAACAAGAGCAGCTCATCACCTTAATTTATTCATTCGCACCATTTCTAAACTATTGCTTTGACAGCTGGCCAATAAACAAAGTTCATGGATGGTGATGAGTCAATTCGACCGATCAGTGGCTTTGAACATTGAAATAGAACACATGCACCAGTTGTCTGGATGTAGTCAGATGCAATCCCAAAGCAATGTACAAATTATCTGGATGATCTGTGCCCGTCACAAAATTAATTCACCCTCGGCACAATTTGGCTGCTGGAACAACTCACTAAGCCTCCTTTCATTGTATCTCCCAGGTATACAAGCTCTCCCAATTAATTTGTGAAACAGCATTTTTACATTCAAAGGTCATATTATCTTAATATGGATCAGTATTTCTACATACAGAGCACCATTTTGAAGTTTCTGAATCCGACATTACATTGACCGCCATCTGTATCTTCAAATTTCGACACTACAGCCTATCACCATATTTTAGGGAAATTAGAAACACCCACTAAGTGCGATGTTGCCTGCGCTTCCCATTCTAGAAAAATAAACTTAAATAGTTTAAGGGGAATGGATGCTTAGATCCTCAAACCTACAGTGAAAATGCAGTAACAAAATATGAGGTGATGTTCCTCCAATTTGCGCTGGGCCTCACTCTGAAAATGAAAGAGGCCTAGAACAGAAAGGTCAGATTGGGAATGGGAGGGGCAGTTAAAGTGCAGAGCAACCTGGAGATCAGGTAGGTTAATGGAACAGCAGATACAGTAGATGAGGTTGGAGGAGGCGCAAGTGGACCTCTGCCTCACCTGGAAAGGCTGTTGGGGTCCTTGGATGGATTCGAGGGGAGAGGTAAAGGAATAGGTGTTGCATATCCTGCGGTTGCAGGGGAAAGTACCTCGGGTTTGGGTGGGAAGGGACGAGTTGACCAGGGAGTTGCAGAGGGAATGATCTCTGCGGAAAGCAGAAAGGGGTGCAGATGGGAAGATGTGGCCAGTAGTGGGATCCCATTGAAGGTGGTGAAAATGTTGGAGGCCTATGTGCCGTATGCGATGGCTGATGGGCTGGAAGGTGAGGACAAGGGGGACTCTGTCCTTGTTACGAATGGGGGAGAGGGAGCAGGAGAGGAGCTGTGGGAGACTGAGATGTCCCTAGTGAGAGCCTCATCTATAATAGAAGACGGGAATCCCTGTTTCCTAAAGAATTAGGACATCTCCGATGAACTGGTATGGAACACCTCATCCTTGGCGCAGATGTGGCATAGACGGAGGAATTGGGAGTAGGGGGTAGAGTCTTTACAGGAAACAGGGTGAGAAGAAGTGTAGTCTAGACAGCTATGGGAGTCAGTGGGTTTGTAATAGATGTCGGTCAATAGTTTGTCTCCTGTGATGGAGATGGTGAGATCTAGAAACGGTAGGGAAATGTCGGAGAAGGTCCAAATGAATTTGAGTGCAGGATGGAAATTGGTCGTGAAGTTGATGAAGTCAGAGGGTTCTGCATGGGTGCAGGCGGTAGCATGGGTGCAGTCGACAATGTAGTGAAGGTAGAGTTCAGGGATAGGGCCAGTGTACGCCTGGAACAGTGATTGTTCAACGTGCCCTACAAAGAGGCAGGCATAGCTGGGGTCCATAGCTACACCTTGGATTTGGAGGAAATGGGAGGTCGAAGTTGTTGAGGGTAAGGACCAGCTCTGCTAGGCGGAGGAGTATTAGTAGACGGAAATTGGCTGGCCTGCGGTCGAGGAAGAAATGGGGGGCTTTATGACCTTCCTGGTGGCGGATGGTGTAGAGTGACTGGATATCCATAGTAAAGATGAGGGAGTGGAGGCCTGGAAAACGGAAGTCATCGAAAAGACGAAGAGCGTGCGAGGTGTCTTGGACATAGGTAGGGAGGGAATGGACCGGGGGGATGGGATGGAGTCGAGGTATGTGGAAATTAAGTTGGTGGGACATGAACAAGCAGAAACAATGGGTCTGTCAGGACAGTTCTGTTTGTGGATTTTGGGGAGAAGATAAAATCGGGCCATGCAGGGCTGGGGAACAATAACATTGGAGGCTTTACAGCGCAAAGAACTGGAAATAATGAAATCAGAAATCGTATGTATTCCCGCCAGCAGCTGGAAATTAAAAAGTCTAAAGGTAGAGGGCCATCCAGGGATTCTTCTGCTGCAGAGTGAGCGGGGGGGCCGTACATTTGCGCGGGGGGGGGGGGGGGGGGGGGGGGGGGGGGGGGAAGAGGAGGGAAGAAGTTAGATTAAGCAAGGGGAGTGGAAGTTGAGGCAGTTGATTTCCCACCAGCAGAGAAAAATATGTATTCCATACATCTAGTTAACCACTGATAAAGCTCCATTGCTTTGTATACCTCATCTCATTCTTCGATGAAAATGTACAGAATGTTTGCAGCATAGAAACATGCATTTGTATTCCTTTTATGAACAAACCTCCCACAATGCTTCAGCCAACTATATTTTATAATATCAGAGCAATCATAGTGCTATTAATTTGTTGCAATGTGGCAAATATCATTGTCAACTCGTGTTAAAACATATGCCTACAAATGGCAAAGAGACCATGACCAGAAATGTTCCTTATAAGACGTTGCTTGAGGAATAAAAATGAGTCTTGACGTCAGGGAGAAGGACAGTAATATTTGAATCAATACCATTAAATCTTTATTTGCTTGATAGTAGGCCGGATTTAATATCAGAAAGAGCAGCACACAAACGACTTGTACGGTCAAGTACCAATAGCAAGATTTCAACCAAGAGATGTCATAATTGATGAGAAATAAGTTTGGAATAAACTTGCCATATTAAGTTCATAGACATCACTGCATTTTCCAATGGTCCAATCTCCAATAGAAACACTTTGTTTGCAAGCAACCACTTCAGGGCATTGCAAAGCATGGTGCAAGTAATAAAACCTTAGGCACATCACTAATCTATAGTTGAGTCTGAAGAAGGGTTTCGACCCGAAACGTTGCCTATTTCCTTCGCTCCATAGATGCTGCCTCACCCGCTGAGTTTCTCCAGCATTTTTTTCTACCTTTGATTTTCCAGCATCTTCAGTTCCTTCTTAAAACACTAATCTATAGTTGCTGGCTTTACTTTCTGTTCTGTGGGTGAAAAGACTAAACCAAGGATGAACAACTGCACATTTCTCAGATATCATTACAGATTAAATTACTTAATGATTTGCAAAGATCAAAAAAGGCACAACAACATCTCTGACTCCACTGTTTCTAATTTCAGAACACAGGAATAATTTTCCAATACAAGTTTTGGACTGTGACTCATTACTTTTTACATAGAGGCATGCTTCAGCACGTACTGTGCGAGGAAAGATTTATAGTTTGAAAATTCTCCCATCTGGTTCATATGATTAACTCTTTCAACAAGCACAGAAACCAGTACCAAAACGATTCTGTATACATTTTTTGCAGGGCACTGATAAAGTAGTGAAGTTTAAATCATCAAAATGTGACTTCAAGTGCTTTTTAAAAAGTGGTTCTGGCATAGCTATAGTTCAAATTATATGACAAATAGATTAGCGGAAGTTACACAATATGACACTTTGCAACAGAGAGGTGGAACTGAAGCAATCAAGCGATAAAAATCACACTAACTTTCGTGCACGTCATGTTACGCGAATTTCAACCAAACCCATGAGGAATTCAAAACAGAACAAGATTTTAAAAACAACCCACATTCATACATTAGAAATAGACATTAATGCAAGTGAAAATGTAAGTAAGTGAGTAATTTTTATTTATATAGCACTTTTAAATCAAATCACGTTGAAGCCAAAGTGCTTTACAGAGAAGAAATCAGATTATAAAAGAAACACTGCATTTATGTAGAAATGCTCATAGCCTGAAGTTTGAAAAATGAGTCCTAACAAATTAAGTATTTTTAAAATGTGGTCAAGGTCTTAACATTAGAAATATCATTGAATATGTGCTCAACCGACATACACAATGTATGAACGATCGGATATACAAGGAATGGATAACAATTGGCTTTTCAATTAGTAGACCTCTTTACAATTATATAGTGGCATCTCTTAATCCATCTGAAGACAGTCCTGGCCTTAGTTTATAACACATTTGAAACATAACAACTCCAACAATACGCTCTAACATTTGCACTCCACGTAGGTTGTCCTCAAATTCAATGTAGAGTGTTTATTTGTGATATGCACCAAATGCAAACTGGAACAATTAAATTCTTACTTGCTGCAGCGTTACATGCACATTAGACACAACAAACTTACGTCATTCTAAGCATAGGCCACGTTAGTTCAAAAACTAAAGTAGGTAGAGCAGTGAGAATAGTCCAAAGTAGTTTGGCAGGGTTGTGGTTAGGATTGTGCAGGATGGTTCAAAAACCTGATAGTTGAGGGGAAATAACTCCTCTTGAAACGGGAGAGAACTAGAAGACAGCATGGGCCTTTGATATTAGCTGCTTCTTCAGACAGCACTTCACGTAGATTAATTCGACAATGGGAAGGCCAGTAGTCACGATGGACCAGGCAACATCCACCACTTTGTCGCCCCTTTTGTTCTTGAACATTCAAATTTACAAAACATGCAATGATGCAACCAACCAGTATGCTCTCATGTAAAAGTTTGTTAAGAGTATTCAGTGGCATGGAGCAGTAGAGCTGCTGCCTTATAGCTTCAGAGACCCAGGTTCAAACCTGAATACGGATGTTGTCTGTATGGAGCTCCCCGTGACTTGCGTGGGCTTTCCCCGAGACTTCCGGTTTCCTCCCACACTCCAAAGATGTACAGGCATGTAGGTTAATTGGCTTGGTAAAATTATTAATTGTCCCTAGTGTGTGTGTGTACGATAGTGTTAATGTGCAGGGATCGCTGGTCGGTGCAGACTCGGCGGGCTGAAGGCACTGTTTCTGTGCTGTATCTCTAAACTAAATATGCCAAACCTCCTCATGAAGGAGAGACATTGATAAGCTATCTTTGTGATTGTATCAATGCCTTGGGTGCAGGATACAATAGATGTCTATGCATAGGAACTTGAAGCTGTTGTCTCACTCCACTCTCATTCTGCAAACGAAGACAGCTGCACACTTCTTCAATTTTACCTTCCTGAAATCACCAATCAACTTCTTGGGTCTTGCGAACAAGACAGCTGTTCTGGCACAATTCACCCAGATTACCGATTTCCCTCCTTATACTGATCAAAACTGACTAACATACATCAGAATATCAGGTAGCAAAGCATTATATGCATAAAATATATCAGAAATGTAACCTTGCCTAACATCAAGTGCTTCTATTTTCACAACTGTTAGATCAGGTAAAAACTCAACTTCTCCATTTACCAACTCCCTTCCTTCTCTATTCAACTCATATGTGGCATACCCCACAAAAAACAAGGAAGTTAAGATAAACCTTTATAAAATGCTAGTGCAGTCTCAACTATTCATTCTAGTTACAACATTATAGGAAGTATGTCATGACAGAGAGCCCAATTTCTTTTTTAACGAGAATGATGCCTGGGATTGAGATGACAATTACGAAGACAGATCAAACAGACCAGCTTCGTTTCCTGAGAGAAGGCCAAGGAGATATTTGATGGAACTGTATAAAATGAGATGTCAGAGTTCTAAGTGGTTTTCTTCAGTAGGTTTGAAAACCAAAGATTACAGATATAAAATTAAAACAATTTAGACCTTTTCCCGAATCTGCATCAAGTCCTGGGGTGAAACAAAGATCAAACGCATGGATATTTAAACTCCTGCATGTTGTAACGTCTGCACTCCAGTTGTTTGTCCTTACATGCTTGTCAGCACATTCCAGCTGAATGAGTGTGTAGCACACTCATGATGCAAATATGCATCCAGTTTGGTCTTTTTATAACTGCAATCCGAGCACAGATTAAAACTAAACATGGTGTCGAGAACTCATCAAAATTCCTATTCATGTTCAGGAAATTGGTGTGTGATTCCAACTTCAAACTATTGCTGCAATGGCAATCAGATTGCCCACTGTGCATGTCCTATTTCCACAAAATAATTATCTTGCTTCCCGTTCATGTCTTCAGGCAGTTCTTTCTTAAACAATTCTCTAGTCTGTTAGTGCTCTTAAAATGCATTGTTTTCACTTTGCCACCAAATACTTTCTGTGAAACCAACCTTTTTAAACCATTGCAGGCCCCTCGATAGTAAGTATTACAACGTCTCTTCCAAAAAACACACTGCACCTTCAGGAGTCCTATTAATCACGGATTAACGCGAGATTCATTCTGAAGCAAATCAGTATATGTTCAGGCTTAATGTCAATAGTTTGCAGATCTAACTCTTTTTCTGGTCTTGGTGATTGTCAAAATTGGAACTCTTATGTATTAGTCTATTGTGGCTACTGCAAAGGTCAACATTAATTCACGCTATTTAATATTAACACTAGTTAATCAAGCGTAATCTAAAATACGGAAACCAGCAGAAACGCAACTTTGCATTTAGCCTCAAAAAGATACATTCAGATTAGACAGTTTAAGTTAACTTCTTCAAAATTGAATTTTGCTATTGTAGAACAAGCTCAAGACATCCTTCCATATTTCATTATTTTAAAGACTTTGTCCTTCCCCATGAGTTCCTATTATGGCCAAGAAAGCACAACAATGCCTCTACTTCCTTAGAAGGGTTAGGAAATTCAGCATGTCCTCAACAATTCTCACCAATTTTATTGGGATGCAACATACCATGGTTTTGAAACAGCTCCATCTCAGACAGCAAGAAATTGTGGAGAGTTGTGGACGCAACCCATATCATCACATCACATAAACCAACCACCCTGCCATTGAGTCCATCTACTCTTCACGATACCTCAGCAAGGCCACCAACGTAATCAAGGATAAGTCTCACCCCGGTCACTCCCTCTTCTCCCCTCTCCCATCAAGCAAGAGGTGCAAAAGTGCAAAAACACATGCCACCAGATTCAGGGACACTTTCTTCCCAGCTGTTATCAGGCAATTGAACCTTCCCTTACCAAATCTACAAGTCTTCAATTACCTCCAATGCAGAATTAAAAACAAAAATTAACAAAATAAGCTACTGGAATTACTAAGAGGATCATGTAGCACCTGTGCAAAGAAAATGGGCAGACAGCATTTTGGACTCCAGTCTGAAGAAGAGTTCTGACCTGAAACGTCACCTATTTTTTTTCTGCAGAAATGCTGCCCGACTCATTACTCCAGCATTTTGTGTCTATTTTTGGTATAAACCAGCATCTACAATCCCTTCCGAGACATTTTGGGTCGAGATCCTTCTTCAAATAAACAGACGTTTCATGACCTCCAGAGATGCTGCCCGACCCACTGAATTACTCCAGACTTCATGGCCCACCCTCGACCAGTTTGTTTTCTTTCTCAAGATTCCAGCATCTGGAGCCTCTCGTCTCCTTAAGTACAGATCATAGTTTTCTTTTTGGACTCTTCTCACAAAAGGCAGATTCTTAGAATTTACAGAAGCTCAATACGACACTCAAGTGAGTTTTTCTGAGGGTTGTTAGTAAATTACTGTTTAATTGAAATCAAACTGGACTAAAACCAACAGTTAAAATTCAATGTTGTCTACGATAGGTTGCAGTAACTGAAGGGCCTCGACCCGAAACGTCACCCATTTTTTCTCTCCAAAGATGCTGCCTGTGCCGTTGTTACTCCAGCTTTTTGTGTCTATCTGTAGTAACCAGCCACACAGAAACAGCATTATAAACAATTCTTCATCTAATTTTGCCACTTTTCAGCAATATGCCTCCTACCATTCAGACCTATGGCAAGAAGTGCTCAAAAAACACCCACATTTTAGCAGTTAGAAGAAACGTGTGATGTAATACTTTCATATGGTTGTTTATATAGATTATTTGTAGTAGTCTATGTTAAATTTTACTTATGCCTTTCCTCCATTGATACTGGGTTAGATTTCAGCTGAAAATATTTTACTAACAACCTTCGGGAAAATGGTCTCATGGGTGTTGACAATTGAACTTCTGGAAATGTTGAGAATCTGTGGATGCTGGAATCTTCAACAAGAAAGTAAATTTGCTGGAGTAACTTTGGGTTAGAAAGCGTTTGTCGAGGGAAATGGACAGATGGTATTTTAACTTAACCAACATCATAGGTCTAGCAGCAAGTTACCCACTTGAACTATAACACTTCGAATGCTGCCAGACCTGGACAGTATTTCCAGTTTTTTGGGGGGTTTTTTAAAATGCATTTTAGATTTCCAGAATCCATTTAGTTGCAGCATTAGTTGAATGCTTTGATCATTAGTTCATTCGCGGATGCTTTGAGCATTAGTTTATTCTCGCATATTTTGCAACATTACTTTATACGCGGATGTTTTTGAGCATTAGTTTACCCGCGGGCGGTGCTGAACACGGACTCGGGCGGCGGCCGCAACTGAGCGATGGGCGGAGGTCGCTCGGCCGACAGCCGCGTCGTTTTCCGCAGCCAATCCTTTCCCGAGGCCTCCCTTCCCCTCCCGCCTATGCCATTGCATCGCCATGCCTCTCACCCCGACCCCCGCAGCCCCCACTGCGCTGGCGGTTACCGGGACCGACCCTCTACCTGACGAAGCGAGAACCTTCTGCCGATCAGCGCCGCCACTGCCCCACTTCCGCCGATCACCAACATCCGGCCCAACCACCGGAAACGCCCGCCCGCCGCCGCTTCCGGTACACACGCAGCAAGGGGAGAGGGGGGGTCGCTTCCTCAACATCTCTCTGACTGCAGCATCATCCACCTCTCTTTACCAGATGGAATCCACATTTTCAAATATTTAATCACAAATGCTCTTCTTTCAGGTTTTCCCCGTGACTGGTTTCGATTTCTAACGTGGACCAACAATAGCGGTCCTTCCCTCCCCCCCCTCCCCCGCTCTCGCAGAGAGAGGTGGTGCGTTCCGATGACGCGTCCGCCCGGTCCCCACATTCCGATGGCGTCAGGAGCGGCGCGCGGAGCAGAGCGAGACGTGCCCTTATTAGGCGATGGAGCGGCGGTTATCGTGCGCGTGCCCGCGCTAGAGAGCGAGCGAGCGAGCGAGCACCCAAAGATCAGTGAGCGAGCGAGTGAGCGGATCGTTGCTCGCGCCCGCACCGCGCCACCGCAGGCGACAGTTCGTCCGTCGGTCGGTCGGTGCTTCACTTCACTTCACTTCACTGCGCGGCCTCCTGCCGAGTTAACACAGAAAGGCACAACGCAAAGAACATACGCAGGCAGCAACACACATGGACTGTATCCGCTGTTCCAACTGTGGACTCTTATATATCGGCGAGACAAAGCGATCGTTTCGCTGAACACTTCCGCTCAGTCAGAGAAACATAGAAAATAGGTGCAGGAGTAGGCGGTTCGGCCTTTCGTGTCAGACACCTTCAGTCAATATGATCATCTAAAATCTGTACCACGTTCCTGCTTTTTTCTCCATATCCCTTGATTCCTTTAGGCTGAAAAGCTAAATCTAGCTGGAAAACATCCAGTGAATTGACCTCCACACCCACTCACAGCCTGACCTCAGTCTGCAAAGACTGGGCCTTTCTACACCCACCCTCCCTCCAATCACCACTTCACACCCAATCACCCACACCCTCTGCTGCACAACATAACTTATCCAATATCAACAATAAAAATAGAGGAGGTGGAGAGGCTTTTCAGAGTCCAAAAGAGACGGAAATCTCCAGGACCTGACAATGTTTCCCTCTCTACCCTTAAGCTCTGTACCAAACAGCTGGCACCAGTCTATACAGACATTTTTAACCAGTCCCTGCAAACATGTCCAGCCCCTGCCTGCTTCAAAGTCTCCACTATTGTCCCTGTACCCAAAAAGGCAAGGATTACTTGTCTTAAAGACTACAGGCCTGTCGCACTGACCTATGTAGTCATGAACACACTCCAAAGGCTTGTGCTGGCCAAGCTGAAAAATATCACCATCTCCCTGCTGGACCCTCTGCAGTTTGAATATCGGCCCAATAGATCTGTGGATGATGCAGTCAATCTGGGCCTGCATTTCATCCTACAGCACCTAGACTGCCAGGGGACCTAAACGAAGATCCTGTTTGTTGGTTTTAGCTCTGCGTTCAACACCATTGTGCCAGAGCTACTGCACTCCAAACATTCCGGGTTGACTGTGCCTGAACCCCTCTTGTCAGTGGATCACCAACTTCCTGACAGATGGGAAGCAGCATGTGAGGCTGGGAAAGCACATCTCAGACCCGCAAACGCTCAGCATAGGAGCACCGCAAGACTGCGTACTCACTCCTCTCCTCTACTCTCTCTACACCAACGACTGCACCTCCACAGACACCTCTATGAAGCTTCTCAAGTTTGCGGACGACACAACCCTGATTAGACTGATCCAGGATGGGGAGGAATCTGCCTACAGACAGGAAGTGTCACAGCTGGCATAGTGGTGCCGTAGCAACAACCTAGAGCTCAATGCTCTTAAGACAGTGGAATTGATTGTAGACTTTAGGAGAGCTCCCCCTCCCCTCACCTCACTCACCATCATCACATCTGTGGAGTCTTTTAAGTTCCTGGGAACCATCGTCTCCAAGGACCTTAAGTGGGGGGCGACCATCGACTCCACAGTCAAAAAGGCACAACAGAGGACGTATTTCCTACGGCAGCTGAGGAAGCACAATCTGCCACAGGCAATGATGGTCCAATTCTACACGGCCATCGTAGAGACTGTTCTCACCTTCTCCATCATGGTCTGGTTTGGCTCAGCCACCAAGCACGACACCTGGGAGCTGCAGCGAATCGTCCGATCAGCAGAGAAGGTTATTGGCTGCAACATTCCCTCCATAGATGAACTGTACACTGCAAGGGCCACGAAACGAGCGGGCAAGATCATCTCTGACCCCTCTCACCCTGGCCACAAACTCTTTGAATTACTTCCCTCTGGAAGGCGACTCCGGATTGTCAAAGCTGCTACAGCCAGACATAACAACAGTTATCCACGAGTAGTTCCTCTACTCAACAGGCAAAAATTTGTAGCCTCCCTTTGATCTGGTATTTTGTTTTGTTGGTTCACATGCCTGATCAATTTCATCATTAATGTTTTATTATTATTAATGTTTTGTGTTTTCTGAGTCATTCGTAACTGTCACTATGTCATGTTGTTACTTGTGGGCGGAGCACCAAGGTAAATTCCTTGTATGTGAATACTTGGCCAAATAAACTTACTTACTTCCTTACTTCTGTGGCAGAGAATTCCACAGATTCACAACTCTCTGGGTGAAGAAGTTTTTCCTCATCTCAGTCCTAAATGGCCTACCTCTTATTCTTAAACTGTGACCCCTGGTTCTGGACTCACCCAACATCGGGAACATTTATCCTACATCTACCCTGACCAATCCTTTAAGAATTTTATATGTTTCTATAAGATCCCCTCTCATCTAGTGAATATAAGCCCTGTCGACCCATTCTTTCATCATATGTTATCCCACTATCCCGGGAATTGACCTGGTGAACCTACGTTGCACACCCTCAATAGCAATAATGTCCTTCCTCAAATTAGGAGACCAAATTGCACACTATACTCCAGATGCGGTCTCACCAGGGCCCCGTATAACTGCAACCTCCTTGCTCCTAAACTCAAATCCTCTCACAATGAAGGCCAACATGAGATTAGCTTTTTTCACTGGCTGCTGTACCTGCATGCTTACTTTCAGTGACTTGGAGATGTCATATTTATCATCTAAATCGTTAATGTATATTGTAATAACTTGGGTCCCAACACCGAGCCATGATCAAGGAAAGAGTGTTCACGTCGCGGTCCTATTTCCACCAGTCTTTTCACCACTAAGCACAATAAGCACAAGAAGCACAAGGCACCATTGTATGCAGATGCCGAGAAGTGTGTCCAGCTCTGCCTGAACAATTTCTAATCTTGTGATGTGGATTCGATAAGAAGCACCGAGCCTTATGGCACCCCACTAGTCACTGCCTGCCGTTCTGTGAAGCACCCATTAATTCCCACTCTTTGCTTCCTGTCTGCCAACCAGTTCTCTATCCATGTCAATACCCTACCCCCAATACCATGTGCTCTAATTTTGCACACAAATCTCTTGTGTGGGACCTTGTCAAATGCTTTTTGAAAGTCCAGATACACCACATCCACTGGCTCTCCCTTATCCATTCTACTTGTTACATCCTCAAAAAAATCCAGAAGATTAGTGAGGCATGATTTCCCCTTCATAAATCCATGCTGACTTTGACCGATCCTGTCACGGCTTTCCAAATGCACTGCTACAACATCTTTAACAATCGATTCAAGCATCTTCCCCACTACCAAGTTGGGAAAAGGGGAAGTACAACGGGATCTGGGGGTCCTTGTTCATCTGTCAATGAAAGTAAGCATGCAGGTACAGCAGGCAGTGAAGAAAGCAAATGGCATGTTGGCCTTTATAACACGAGGAGTTGAGTATAGGAGCAAAGAGGTCCTGCAGTTGTATAGGGCCCTAGTGAGACCACACCTGGAGTATTGTGTGCAGTTTTGGTCCCCTAATTTGAGGAATGGCATTCTTGCTATTGAGGGAGTGCAGCGTAGGTTTACAAGGTTAATTCCCGGGATGGCGGGACTGTCATATGCTGAAAGAATGGAGTTGCTGGGCTTGTATACTCTGGAGTTTGAAGGATGAGAGGGAATCCTATTGAAACATTTAAGATTATTAAGGGTTTGAACATGCTAGAGGCAGGAAACATGTTCCCGATGTTGGGAGACAACAGTTTAGGGTTAAGAATAAGGAGTAAGCCATTTAGAACGGACACGAGGAAACACTTTTTCTCGCAGAGTTGTGAGAGAATTCTCTACCTCAGAGGGAGGTGGAGCCCGGTTCTTTGGATACTTTCAAGAGAGAGCTAGATAGGGCTCTTAAAGATAGTGGAGTCAGGGGATATGGGGAGAAGGCAGGAACGGGGTACTGATTGGGGATGATCAGCCATGATCACATTGAATGGCGGTGCTGGCTCAATGGACCGAATGGCCTACTCCTGCACCTATTGTCTATTGTCTACCTATGTAAGGCTAACTGTAAGGCTATAATTCCCCATTTACTCTCTCCCTCCTTTCTTAAAAAGTGGGGTTACATTGGTTACCCTCCAGTCCACAGGAACTGATCCAGAATCGAGAGAACATTGGAAAATAATCACCAATGCATTCACGATTTCTAGGGCCACCTCCTTGAGTACTCTGGGAAGCAGACCATTAGGCCCAGGGGATTTATCTGCCTTCAGTCCCAACAGTTTACCTAACACCATTTCCTGACTAATGTGGATTCCCTTCAGTTCCTCCCTCCCATTAGATCCTCGGTCCCCTAGTATTTCTGGGAGATCGTTTGTGTCTTAGTGAAGACAGAACCAAAGTACTCGTTTAACTGTTCTGCCATTTCCTTGTTTGCATTATAAATTCACCTGTCTCTGTAAAGGACCTACACTTATCTTCACTAATCTTTTCCTTTTTACCAATCTTTTTACAAAGTAACATAGAAACATAGGAAATAGGTGCAGGAGGAGGCCCTTCGAGCCATTCATTGTGATCATGGCTGATCGTCCCCTATCAATAAGGAAGATTGTTCCCGATGTTGGGGAAGTCCAGGACAAGGGGTCACAGCTTAAGGATAAAGGGGAAATCCTTTAAAACCGAGATGAGAAGAACTTTTTTCACACAGAGAGTGGTGAATCTCTGGAATTCTCTGCCACAGAGGGTAGTTGAGGCCAGTTCATTGGCTATATTTAAGAGGGAGTTGGATGTGGCCCTTGTGGCTAAGGGGATCAGGGGGTATGGAGAGAAGGCAGGTACGGGATACTGAGTTGGATGATCACCCATGATCATATTGAATGGCGGTGCAGGCTCGAAGGGCCGAATGGCCTACTCCTGCACCTAATTTCTATGTTTCTATGTTTCTAATAACTCGTGGCTGCCTTCTCCCCATATCCCTTGACTCCACTAGCCCCTAGAGCTCTATCTAACTCTCTAAAGAAGATTTTGCGGTCAGTTTTTATATTCCCCGCAAGCTTTCTTTTATGCTTCCCCCCCCTCCTCCCCCCCTTTGTCCTCTTCTGTTGAGTTCTAAATTTCTCCCAGTCCTCAGGTTTGCTGCTTCCTCTTGCCTTTTCCTTGGATTTAAAACTATCCTTGATTTCACTTGTACGACACGGTTGAGCCGCCTCCCCCGTTTTATTTTTTCGCCAGACAGGGATGAACTATTTTTGGAGTTCATCCATGCGGTCTTTAAATCTTTACCATTGCATTTCCACTGTCAACCCTTTCAGTATAATTTGCCAGTCTATCCTCGCCAATTCCCATCTCATACCTTTATAGTCCTTTAGTTCTTTTAGTTCAGGACCCTAGTCTCTGAATTAACCCTGTCACTTTCCATTCTTATGTAACATTCCACCACATTATGGTCACTGGTGCCCAAGGGGCTTTGCATAACAAGATTGCTAACTAATCCTTCCTCATTACACAATATCCGGTCTAGGATGGCCTGAACTCTTGTCAGTTCTTCTACATATTGGTTTAAAAAACCGTCCCATACACATTCCAGGAAATCCTCCTCAGCGCTGCTACCAATTTGCTCAATCTATATGTAGATTAAAATCACCCATGATAACTGCTGTACCGTTGCAACACGCATCCCTAATTTCCTGCTTAATGCTATCCCCAACCTCCCTACTGCTGCTTGGTGGTCTGTATACAACTCCAACAAATGTTTTCTGCCATTCGCTATTTCGCAGTTCTACCCATACCAATTCTACAGCATCCAAGCTAATGTCTCTCCTTGCTATTGCATTAATCTCTTTAACCAGCAATGCCAGCCCACCTCCTCTTCCTTTCTGTCTATCCTTTCTAAATATTGAATACACCTGCATGTTTAGCTCCCAGCCTTGGTCACCTTGGAGCCATGTCTCCATAATTCCAACTATATCATATTCCTTATCTGCTACCTGCACATTCAATTCGTCCACCTTATTACGAATGCTCCTCGCATTAAGGCACAAAGCTTTCAGGTTTGTTTATCTTATCCCTCTTCTACCTTTTGCTTCAGTCCTCATAATCCTACCTGTTCTCCCGGTTGTTCAACACTTTCTAACTCCCGTTCCCACACTGACCTTTCTGTCCTGGGCCTCCACCATTGTCAGAGTGAGGCCCAGCACAAATTGGAGGAACAGCACCAGCGGTGTGAACATTGACTTATCTAACTTCAAGTAACCCTTGCTTTCCCTCTCTATCTGTCCCACCCCTCCAGTGTTTCCACTTCAAAGGAAATTACCCCTAATTTGGGAAATTCTGGTTGGCTTCGGTTCATTTTAGTGAAATTAAATAATTTCTGGAAATTTCCACATCCGGATTTGGGGGAAAATAGTATATTTATGACCATCCGCGCCTGTGCAGTTGGGGGAGGCCTGTCAGCCGCGTCACAATTGAAAATGGCTCCGGTGACGCAGTAGGGAAGCAAAATTACGCCATGCCCCCGCGCGGGATCAGATCACCATTTTCACTACATCACCTCGTATCTGGGTGAGTGGGGCCCTGGAATATTGCGTTAGGGAAGGGGAGTCAGACCCAACGGTTGCACGCTTCTTTTATATCGGGTGTCAAACTACCCGCGAAGGGGTCCAATCTGGCCCGTGGGAAGATTTGGGGGAAAAAATTGAGTGCCCGCCTCTTCGGTCCCGGGGCTGCAGTGTCTGCCCGTCTGGTCCATGGCCTCCAACCGCAGCGTCAGAGCCTCGCCGCCGGTCAGCCTAGCGTCCAGTGAGCAGGTCTGCTGCCGGCAGTTATTGCAGTATCAGCCGCTGTTGTACTTACATACAATATATGATTATACGTATCGTATGATCATTACGTATGTACTTTGACTGGATGTCATTGGATCGAAGTCAGTTAACTGTGTTTGCATGATTTTTTTATCGAATATTCTCGCTTAAACGTAAACTATTGTCTATTGTATTGAACGTTCAGTAAATTTGTGACAAGCAGTTGCGGAATGGATCACTTTATAAAGTGTAAGACCGTGGATGAAAGTGATTTAACAGGGATTGGATCTAATGAAAGTTCTAATGACGATCTTATTCATCCTGCACCTCACGGTGATACACGGTCAAGCAAGGATGGGGAACAGTCCGATGCACCAGAAGCAGTACCGTAGTGTTCGCCTGCCAAGATGAAAGCTAAGTATGAAACCAAGTTTTCAGATGGGTGGCTTCATAACCCACTTTTTTCACAGTGGGTACAGAAGAAGAAAGAGTGCTGGGAAATTTGTACCGTTTTGTAGCATTTATAAAGTGGACATCGCTATGGGGAAAAGTGCAATTATGAGGCACAAAGAGACATCCAAAATGAATGAGGATCTGGCTAAATCCCAACCTGGAATCCAGACGTTCTTTCAGTCCTCGGCAAGTTTGGTTTCTAAAATGGAAATAAAGATGTGTAGTTTCTTGGTTAAAAACAATCTTCCAATATCTCTCTCAAAAGATCTGCTTGCACTGCTGAGGAGTTTATTTCCCTTTGGTGAAACTCTCAAGCAGGTTAATTTAGGTAAACAGCAAGCAACCAACACAATTTGACAGGCGCTAAGCTTTCATTACATGAAAGAGGGAGTTGAGCAACTGAAAGGTCACAAATTTTCATTAACCATCGATGAGACAATGGATAGTCAACAAAGAGTCAAATGGGTGTAGGGTGTAATTGGGACATGCTTTGATGCAGAAAGCTTCAAAATGAAAAATGCTGTATTTATTGATCTCATCGATCTGCCAAGGAAAGGCAGATACCATCTACACTGCAGTTATTCAGTGTTAGCAGGAAAAACATATTCCAATGGAGAATGTCATTGAATTTCGTGCTGACACCTGCAATGTTATGTTTGGAGTCCATCATTCAGTTTCTCGGCTGCTTCGTATACATCATTCCTGGATCATGCCAATCAAATGCTCTTGTCATTTAATTCATGTGTGTGTGTCTCGTGCTTCGTTGAAGCTACTAAAGTCCCTGGAGGACGTGCAGGAACATTTACTCTCATTTCCGCATGGCCTCACAGAGGTGTGATGCTTTCAGAGAATTCCAGGATTTCCTTGACATAGACTATCATATCCTCAGGAGGGCAGGCCAAACCAGGTGGCTTTCAATTAAAATTTGGGTAGACCGAATACTAGAACAGTATGAAGCTCTAAAACTCTACTTCCAAGGAGTTGCAATTGAAGATCCTACACATACAAATGACTCAATCCTGAATAGCCTGACCAAGATGGTCACATTGGCATACCTTATGTCATATAACCTTGGCAGACTCACTTCATTCAATAAACTCTTCCAGCGTGAGGTTGCTCTTCTGCATGTTCTCAAACATAAGATTTCACAGTTGTTGGTGGGTCTTTCATCACATATGGAGCTGTCACATGTAAGAATGTGTGACCTCTTAAAACTCAATGTGAATGATGAAGAACATCACATACCACTATGTAAAGTGTACCCTGGGGTAAAGGCTTCAAGCACAATTCAAAGTAGCAGTGACAATGTTGGGACAGACTACCATGACATTACATTGTTCCAGAATCACTGCAAGCAGTTTCTTATGGAATGTGTGAAACAGATCCAGCACAGATTCAGCAATCTTCAGGAACTGGATTTCCTGAGATATCAAGACCCAGCAGTAGCATACAATCTAACTATACCATCCTTGGCACCATTGTACCAAAAACTGCCATACTTGAAGGAAGTTGCATCAGTTCAAGATGTTGACACTGAACGGAGGACACACTCCATGCACCCCACTTTGAATGGCAGTTTGTCAGTATAGGAGTATTGGAGAGGGTGTATTCACACAGAAAGATGCCTGTGGAAACCAAGTGCACTTCCATTTGAGCAAAATAATCATTTCTTTCCCCAAATGCTGCTGTTGAAAGGGTCATTTCTTTCCCCAAATGCTGCTGTTGAAATGGTTTTCAGCCAACTCAAACTGATAAAGGACAAATCTAACACAAGAGAGTTTGCTTGGACACTTCTGTTAACAAAACTAACATTTCAGAAGAAAGGGCAACAGCAGGCTGCACAGTTGGAACATTGCAAGGACATGCTCAAACTACATGCCAAGATGCAGATAATGCAGAGGCAGCTGAACTTCACAGGAAATTCATGGCTGAGTTCTGCAAGTAAATTGTTGTTATGAAATGTATTATTTTTTTCAGTTCATCTTTCATACAATCCAAAGTTAACTTCACTGTACATGTACAGTACCTACATGTTGCATAAAGTGTCTGAACCAAAGACCAGTAAAGAGACTAAAGTGAACATAGTCAATTACCCTTGTTGTATTCTTTGTGACACTGTATTCCAGGCACACACTGCACTGAACACACAATATGCATACCATGCAGGCTAGGTTACATCATATATGTGCACAGTGCATATTGCCTTGCATAACACTGTACAAGTGAGTAACAGAAGCAGGCAGATATGGTGTAGTTACATAGATCTGTTTTGGGATGATAACCTGCCTGCGAAAGGAAAACAACAAATAACATGCAGGAAGCATTTTTGAAAATTTCAGGAAATACCATCAAATTCCAGGAAATTTGGGATTCTATATCAGGAATTATTTTTTTGAGGTGTGGAAGCACTCCCCCTCCTCAGTTTTCTGACCAATCTGACTGTCCTCATTTACATTTTATCTTTGTTTGCATTATTACCTTCTCCTAGCTAACAATGATTTATTCTCCATTTTCCTTGATCACTCCCTTTGTCTAATTTTCACACCTTTACGCTTCCTTATCTCTGTATCTCCCTCTCCCCTGACTCTGAAGAAGGATCTCAACCCAAACGTCACCGATTCCTTCTCTCCAAAGTTGCTGCCTGTCCTGCTGAGTTACTGCACTGTTTTGCGTCTATCTGTCTGATGGCATGTCATTGCGAGAGGACTTGAGTTTAGGAACAAACAAATAATAATAGTGCAAAGTTAAAACAATGCCCCCAACTCTATGTCGCTCCGAGCTTATTTGGAGGTTGTAGTGTATAATAGTCTGATGACTGTTGGGAAGAAGCTGCTCCTGAACCTAGATGTTATAGTTTTCTGGCTCTGATACCTACTTCTGGATGGCAGGTGTGAAACGAGAGTGTGTCCTGGCTGGTGTAGATTTCTGATGATGCTAGCTGCCTTTCTGAGGCAGTGACTCCTGTAGATCCTTTTGATGGTGGGGAGGTCAGTACCTGTGATGGACTTGCGTTGGGCTTGATTGTATTTTTGTATCATATTAGCTGATCTGATTGGATAGCATGCAAAATAATGCTTTTCACCGTACACTGAGAATAACAAATCTGAACCTAAAGTACAAGCAAGGAACTGCAGGTGCAGTTTACAAAAAAGGACACAATTTGTTGTAGTCAGGTAGCATCTCTGGAGAAAATGTACAAGTGACTTTTTGGGTTGGTGCAATAGGAGTCTGAAGAAGAGTCCTGATCCAAAATATCACCTAAACCTAAGGAGCAGTTTTGAGCAAGGCTTCACATCAGCATTCACATGCGTCTTGATTTAATCAAGGCGGCACAAGCTTGCCCAGTCCCATCAAACAGAAACCAAAACCCCTGCTATTTGCTAAAAACATTTAAACCAAAATATTAAATACATGATTAGATGAGGTGCACAATAGCAAAACCTACTTCATCAAGGATCACTTGAAGTCGAGTATGATAGTTCTTTGGTGGCTCCTTGTTGGTCTTGAGATGGCTGAAGAGGCCATAGATTTTATATTCTTCCAGATGGATGCCAGTGCATGATACCTTTTAAGAAGCAGAGACTGGTGCATGGACAGCCACCACATAGCCCTTGACAGAGATCGACCTGAATCGAACGATATGAACTCTTCAACGGCATCTGAGGGTCACCTCCATATTATGGTGGAGAAGCTTGTGTGTGCCTAAGATCCTGTGAGCTAAACCATCTGGAGCTATGCTCTTGGCAGGGTCACTCAAGGTGGGCAGATAGAGGGCGAGGTTCCTGGCAAAGCCCTGCTCTACGATAAAACCTTAGCAATGCAATAGGGGGAGGATGGTGGCTGGCCTGTAGATGGAGCACCACAATGGCTGCGGCAGGAGAAGGCTGCAGCATCGAGAGACCTATTTATATAGCATTCTTGGGATAGTAGAGTATCACAAAGGCCTTAAATGAAACATAACAACAAAAATCTGACTGCAGTAGAATGGTTACATTCAGAGGTTGGAAACTAAAACTGGGGGGAAATGGGTATACTGCTGGAGGAGATTACAGACCTGGGGATGCATTATATACCCAGTATTAAAAACTGAGTAGTTATTGATGAACAACTTAATAAAATAATCCTTGCATATTTGGCTAAATTGAAAAAAAAATACAGATACATGTGAAACTATAAGAACTCTTTGTTGCTTTAATTTTTAAAGGGCCCCAAAGGTATTTTCAGTGAAATGGTTAACAAGTTAAATGGTGATAAGCAGCAAGAGCTAGTATTGGCTGGAAGTCAGTGAGTCAGAGGGAAAGAAGATTTAAAAAGCACAGCCAAAGCCCGATACAAGTGTTTACCATGATTTTATTTGCAAATTTGACGCCAATCATAGCTATAGTGGTGGGTGACTCCATTGTCCGAGGTGCGGACTGGAGATTCTGTGGAGGCAGGCGAGACTCGAGGATGGTCTGTTGCCTCCTTGGTGCCAGCGTTCAAGATATCATACACTGAATTCAGAACATCCTCGAGAGGGAAGGTGAACATCCGGCAGTAGTTGTGCATGCGGGCTCAAACAACATCGGGAAGAAGAGGAAGGAGGTTCTGCAACACGAGTTTATAGAGTGAGGAAGAAGACTGAAAAGTAGGACTTCTAGGGTGGTTATCTCTGGATAGCTTCCAGTACCTCGTGCTAGTGAGGGCAGGCACAGGGAGATAGGGGACCTGAATGTGTGGCTGGAGGGCTGGTGCAGGGAGCAAGGGTTTAGATTGATAGACCACTGGGATCTCTTCTGGGGTAGGGGTGACCTGTACAAAAGGGACGGGTTACCTCCTAACTGGAGGGGACCAACATTCGGGCAGGCAAGTTTGCTAGTGCTACATGTGTGCGTTTAAACTAAATAGTGGGAGGAGGGATTGATAATTTGGGATTATAAAGATGGAGTTAAAGGGGAAGTGAGTACAGGTAAAGTTACAAAAGACTCCCGAATTAATGGGAAGGAAAGTTCGAGAAGGGATAAGAGAGTAAGGTCAGGGTGTGAGAGGGGAGGTGAATACCAAAGTTAAAGTGTTGTATATGAATGCGCGAAGTATAAAGTGGACGAGCTTGAGGCTCAGTTAGAAATTGGCAAGTATGATGTTGTGGGAATTACAGAGACATGGCTGCAAGAGGGCCAAGGCTGGGAACTGAATATTCAAGGGTGTATGTCCTTTTGAAAAGACAGACAGGTGGGCAAAGGGATGGGGTAGCTCTGTTCGTGAGGAATGAAATTCAGTCCCTTGCGAGGGGTGACATGGAATCAGGAGATGTGGCGTCAGTATGAATAGAACTGAGGAATTGTAAGGTTAATAAGACCCTACTGGGAGTTATCTACAGGTCCCCAAACAGTAACCTGGATATATGTTTTTTAATTTATTGTTTGGATTTTTGTATGTAATTTATGCGCCTCGTGTTAGTTGTATGTTCTGTTGTTCTGCCTGTTTTATGATGACCTGTTTTACAAAATTTTGATGACTTGCTTGTTTTCTTTTTTCTGTACAGCACTTTGGTCAGCTTTGGTTGTTTTTAAGGTGCTTAACAAATAAAGTTATTATTATTATTATTATTATTATTATATATGGTGTATAATGGTGTTTTATCATTAATGTTTTATTTTTATTAATGTTTAATGTTTTCTGAGTCATTCATAACTGTCACTGTATGTCATGTGGGCGGAGCACCAAGGCAAATTCCTTGTATGTGAATACTTGGCCAATAAACTTACTTACTTACTTGCTTACTTACTTACTTACTTAGGGTGCAGGTTGAATCAAAAGTTAAAATTGGCATGTCGTAAAGGTAATGCTACTGTTGTTATGGGAGATTTCAACATGCAGGTAGACTGGGAATATCAGGTTGGTACCAGACCCCAAGAAAGAGAGTTTGTGGAGTGTCTCCGTGATGGATTCTTAGAGCAGCTTGTACTGGAGCCTACTAGGGAGAAGGCAACTCTGGATTTAGTGTTGTGTAATGAACCAGATTTGATAAGGGAACTCGAGGTAAAGGAGCCTTATAGGTAGTGACCATAATATGATAAGTTTTAATCTACAATTTGAGGTGGAGAAGGGAAAATCAGAAGTGTCAATATTACAGTTGAACAAAGGAGACAATGGAGCCATGAGGAAGGAACTGGCCAAAGTTGACTGGAAAGATACCCTAGCAGGGTTGACAATGGAACAACGATGGCAGGTATTTCTGGGAATAATACAGAAGGTGCAGAATCAGTTCATTCTAAAGAGGAAGAAAGATTCCAAGGGGAGTAAGGGGCGACCGTGTCTGACAAGGGAAGTCAGGGGCAGTATAAAAATAAAATAGAAGTATAACAAAGCAAAGATGAGCAGGAAACCAGAGGATTGGGTAACTTTTAAAGAGCAACAGTAGATAACTGAAAAGGCAATATGGGGAGAAAAGATGAGGTATGAAGGTAAGCTAGCCAAGAATATAAAGGAGGATAGTAAAAGCTTCTTTAGGTAAGTGAAGAGGAAAAAATTAGTTAAGACCAAAGTTGGACCTTTGAAGACTGAAAAAGGTGAGTTTATTATGGGGAACAAGGAAATGGCAGACGAGCTGAACAGGTACTTTGGATCTGTCTTCACTAAGGAAGGCACAAACAATCTCCCTGATGTACCAGTGGCCAGATCCTCTGGCCACTAGTACATCAGGGAGATTGTTTGTGCCTTCCTTAGTGAAGACAGATGAAGGAAATTCACATTGGGCAGGAAATGGTGTTGGGCATACTGATGGGACTGAAGGCTGATAAATCCCCAGACCTGATGGTCTGCATCTCAGGGTATTTAAGGAAGTGGCTCTAGAAATCGTGAACGCATTGGTGATCATTTTCCAATATTCTATATATTCAGGATCAGTTCCTGTGGATTGGAGGGTAGCTAATGTTATCCCACTTTTTAAGAAAGGCGGGAGAGAGAAAACGGAATTATAGACCAGTTGGCCTGATATCGGTAGTGGGGAAGATGCTGGAGTTAATTATAAAAGATGAAATAGTGCTATTTTTGGATAGCAGTTGCAGGATCAGTCCGAGTCAGCATGGATTTACGAAGTGGAAATCATGCTTGACTAATCTCCTGGAATTTTTTGAGGATGTAACTAGGAAAATGGACAAGGGAGAGCCATGGAATGTCCTGTACGTGGACTTTCAGAAAGCATTTGATAAGGTCCCACATAGGAGATAAGTAGGCAAAATTAGAGCACATGGTATTGGGGGTAGGGTGCTGACATGAAATTGGTTGGCAGACAGGAAACAAACAGTAGGGATAAACGGGTCCCTTTCAGAATGACAGGCAGTGACTAGTGGGGGCACCGCAAGGCTTGGTGCTGGATTGCAGCTATTTATAATATACACTAATGATTTAGATGAAGGGATTAAAAATAACATTAGCAAATTTGCAGATGACACAAAGTTGGGTTACAGGGTGTACATTGAGGAGGATGCTATGAGGATGCAGGGTGACTTGGACAGGTTGGGTGAGAGGACAGATGCATGGAAGGTGCAGATTAATGTGGATAAATGTGAGGTTATCCACTTTGGTGGCAAAAACAGGAAGGCAGATTATTATTTGAATGGTGTCACTTTGGGAAGAGGGGAAGTACAGTGAGATCTGGGGGTCCTTGTTCATCAGTCATTGAAAGTAAGCATGTAGGTATAGCAGGTGTTTAAGAAGGAACTGCAGATGCTGGAGAATCGAAGGTTACACAAAAAAGCTGGTGAAACTCAGCGGGTGCAGCAGCATCTATGGAGCGAAGGAAATAGGCAACGTTTCGGGCCGAAACCCTTCTTCAGACTTCTTCTAGCAGGTAATGTAAAAAGCGAATGGCATGTTGGCCTTCATAACAAGAGAAGTGGAGTATAGGAGCAAAGAGGTCCTTCTGCAGTTGTACAGGGCCCTAGTGAGACCACACCTGGAGTATTGTGTGCAGTTTTGGCCTCCAAATTTGAGGAAGGCCATTCTTGCTATTGAAGGAGTGCAGCATAGGTTCACGAGGTTAAGTCGCAGGATGGCGGGACTGTCATATGTTGATAGAATGGAGCGGCTGGGTTTGTATACTCTAGAATTTTAAAGGATGAGAGGTTATAGACACATAGAAACATAGAAATTAGGTGCAGGAGTAGGCCATTCGGCCCTTCGAGCCTGCACCGCCATTCAATATGATCATGGCTGATCATCCAACTCAGTATCCCGTACCTGCCTTCTCTCCATACCCCCTGATCCCCTTAGCCACAAGGGCCACATCTAACTCCCTCTTAAATATAGTCTTATTGAAACATAAGACTATTAAGGGTTTGAACATGCTAGAGGCAGGATATATGTTCCCGATGTTGGGAGAGCCCAGAACCAGGGGCCACAGCTTAAGAATAAGGGGTAAGCCATTTAGAACGGAGATTAAAAGAGTTGTGAATCTGCGGGATTCTCTGCCTCAGAAGGCAGTGGAGGCCAATTCGCGGAGGCTTTCAAGAGATGGATAGATATATCTTAAAGAGAGAGAACTGAAGGGATATGGGCAGGAACGGGGTACTGATTATGTCTGACCTGCCATGAGGCAGTGAATGGCTGTGCTGGGTCCGGGCCGAATTGCCTACTCCTGCATCTACTGTCTATTCTCTATTGTCGATTGTCCATTGATATCAGTACAGTTCAGTTCCTGGTGACGCAAACATAACAGGTTGTCAGAGGAAGACACAAAATGCTGGAGTAACTCAGCGGGACAGGCAGAGTTTGATCATGGAGGCTGATCATGGCGCAAATCAACTCCTACCTCGACAAAAACCTGGACCCACTGCAGTTCGCTTACCACCACAACAGATCAATGGTGGATGTGATCTTACTGGCTCTCCACTACGCTCTGGACCACTTGGGCAACAAAACCTCATATGTCAGGCTGTTATTCATTGACTACAGCTCGGCATTTAATACCATTATCCCCTCCAAGCTGGTTACCAAGCTCTCAGAACTGGGTCTCTGCATATCCCTCTGCATTTGGATCCTCGACTTCCTCATTCACAGACCACAGTTTGTCCGTATTGGTGGAAATGTGTCATCCTCGATAACAATCAGTACTGGAGCACCTCAAGGCTGCTAGCTCCACATAGTGCGAACTCCATCATTAAGTTCGCCGATGACACCACTGTTGTGGGACGTATCACTGATGGGGACGAGTCGAGTATAGAAGTGAGATCGACCGATTGACCAAATGGTGCCAGCACAATAACCTGGCTCTCAACACCAGCAAAACCAAGGAACTGATTGTGGACTTTGGAAGGAGTAGGATGGGAACCCACAGTCCCGCTTATATCAAAGGGTCGATGGTGGAAAAGGTCAAGAACAAATTCCTGGGCATGCATATTTCCAAAGATCTCTCCTGGTCCCAGAACACTGATGCAATTATAAAGAAAGCACATCAGCGCCTCTACTTCCTGAGAAGATTACGGAGAGTCGGTATGTCAAGGAGGACTCTCTCGAACTTCTACAGGTGCACAGTAGAGAGCATGCTGACCGGTTGCATCGTGGCTTGGTTCGGCAACTTGAGCGTCCAGGAGTGGAAAAGGCTGCAAAAAGTTGTAAACACTGCCCAGTCCATCATCGGCTCTGATCTTCCTACCATCGAGTGGATCTATCGCAGGTGCTGCCTCAAAAAGGCTGCCAACATCATCAAGGACCCACACCATCCTGGCCACACACTCATCTCTCCGCTGCCATCAGGTAGAAGGTACAGGAGCCTGAAATCTGGTACATCCAGGTTCAGGAACAGCTTTTTCCCCACAGCCATCAGACTATTAAACACAACTTCAAACAAACTCTGAACTATAACAGCCTATTGCACTTTATCTGTTTATTTATGTGTGTATATATATATTATATGGCATATGGACACAGTAATCTGTTCTGTATTTATGCCAACAATATTCTGTTGTGCTGCAGCAAGCAAGAATTTCATTGTCCTATCTGGGACACATGACAATAAACTCTCTTGACTTGACTTGAGCATCTCCAGGGAGAAGGAATGGGTGACGTTTTGGGTTGAGACCCTTCTTCAGACTGATGTCAGGTTAGTGGTCGGTACATAAATAAGGACGTGTATAGATGAGGAGGGGATGGAGAGAGAGGGTGAAAGCACGGTTTACTTGAAGTCAGAAAAGTCAATGTTCATACCGCTGGGGTGTAAGCTGCCTCAACAAAATATGAGATGCTGTTCCTCCAATTTGCACTGGGCCTCACTCTGACAATGGCCCAGAACTGAAAGGTCAATGTGGGAATGGGAGGGGGAGTTAAAGTATTGAGCAACCGGAAACTTAAAGGTTATGGGGAGAAGGCAGGAGAGTAGGGTTAGGAGGGAGAGATAGATCAGCCATGATTGAATTGCGGAGTAGACGATGGCCTAATTGTACTCCTAATCACTTAGGAAGGTCGAGTTGCAGGTAGGTAAAGTGGTCAAAAAGGCTTCGGCCATTTTGCCCTTCATCAGTTGAGTATAGACGTTGGGAGGTCATGTTGCAGTTGTATAAGATGTTGGTGAGACTACATTTGGAATATTATGTTCAGTTTTGGGCACCATTTTATAGGAAAGATATTGTCAAGCTTGAAAGCGTTCAGAAAAGATTTACGAGGATGTTGCCAGGACTAAAGGGTGTGAGCTATAGGGAGAGGTTGATGCTGGGTCTCTATTCCATGGAGCGTAAGAGGATGAGGGTGGATGTTATAGAGGTGTACAAAATCATGAGAGGAATAGATCGGGTAGATGCACAGAGTCTCTTGCCCAGAGTAGGGGAATCGAGGACCAGAGGGCATAGGTTCAAGGTGAAGGGGGAAAGATTTAATAGGAATCCGTGGAGTAACTTTTTCACACAAAGGATGGTGGGTGTATGGAAGATTTTGCTAGAGGAGGTAGTTGAGGCTGGGACTATCCCATCGTCTAAGAGACAGTTAGACAGGTGCATGGATAGGACAATTTTGGAGGGATATGGACCAAGTGCAGGCAAATGGGTCTATTGTCTGCTGGGTCCTCAGCAGAGGCCTTGTCTTTGTCCACTTCCGTCTCCACCTCAATGAGTTCTGCGCCCACCATGACTTGGAGCTTCTTCTACCGTCGCCTCTGCCTCACAGTGTTCTTCCATGGGAAGGAGTCCTCGCCCCCTATTGATGATCCCTTTTCCCGTCTCGAACCGACCCCCTCCTCGTGGACCCCCCCTCATGGCCTTCCGGCTTTAGACCTTTTTATTCAAAACTGCCGGCGGGACATCAACTGCTTCAACTTCTCCACTCCCCTGTCTCACTCCAATCTCTCCCCCCCTGAACGTACAGCCATCGACTCACTCCGCAACAACCCAGACTGGGTTATCAAACCAGCCGACAAGAGAGGTGCCATGGTAGTCTGCCACGTCGATCTCTACAAAGCTGAGGCCACGCGCCAACTCTCGGACACCTCCTCCTACTTACCCCTGGACTATAACCCCACAGCCGAACACCAGGCCACTATCTCTAGCACCATCACTGACTTCATCCACTCCGGCTCCCTGCCCCCCCGAGCCTCCAACCTCATCGTTCCCCAGCCCCACACGGCCCGATTTTACCTTCTCCCCGAAATCCACGAACCTGACTGTCCTGGTAGACCCATTGTCTCTGCCTGTTCGTGCCCTACCAAACTTATTTCCACATACCTTGACTCCATCCTATCCCCCCTGGTTAAATCCCTCCCTACCTATGTTCAAGACACCTCAGACACTCTCCGTCGTCTCCGGGCATTCCATTCTCTAGGCCCCCATCCCCTCATCTTCACCATGGATGTCCAGGCACTCTACACCTCCATCCCCCACCAGGAGGGTCTCAAAGCCCTCCGGTTCTTCCTCGACCGGAGAACCAACCAATACCCGTCCACTGATACTCTCCTCCGCCTAGCGCAGTTGGTCCTTACCCTCAATAACTTCTCGTATGACTCCTCACATTTCCTCCAAATACAAGGCATAGCTATGGGCGTAGCTATGGGCACGCGCATGGGCCCCAGCTATGCCTGCCTCTTTGTAGGGTACGTCGAACAATCCTTGTTCAAGGCATACCAGGGCCCCATCCCCGACCTCTACCTCTGCTATATCGACGATTGCTTTGGTGCTACCTCCTGCACCCACACACAACTGACTGACTTCATCCGCTTCACCACTAACTTCCATCCGCCACTCAAATACACCTGGACCATTTCTGACACTTCCCCACCATTTCTTGACCTCACTATCTCCATCCCAGGTGATAGACTTCTGACCGACATCCACTATAAACCCACTGACTCCCATGGCTACCTAGACTACACTTCTTGCCACCCTTTCTGGAGCGCTAGTATGGGTATTGTGGGCTGAAGGGACTGTTTTCCAGAGGGTTAGGATGGACATTCTGGGGCAAATGGATTCTTGGTGTGACAGCTCAGTCACTCAAGCCTGATGTGCTGGCAGCTCACTCACGGCTGGTAGGAGAGCAGTTGACTCATGGCTATTCCTTGAAATTCCATTTCAAGCAGAGTGCAAGACCACCAAATTCAAATGCAGTTTCCTACCACTTCAAGCAGGGTGCAAGGCCACCAAATTCAAGTGCAGTTTCCGACCACTTCAAGCAGGGTGCAAGGCCACTGAATTCAAGTGCAGTTTCATACCACTGCAAGCAGGGTGCAGGGCCACCAAACTCGTGCAGTTTCCTACCACTTCAAGCAGGGTGCAGGGCCACCAAAATTAAGTGCAGTTTCATGCCACTTCAAGCAGGGTGCAAGCCCACCAAATGCTAGTGCTGTTATTGCCATTTCAAGCAGGGTGCAAGGCCACCAAATTGAAGTGCAGTTTCATACCACTTCAAGCAGGGTGTAAGACAACCAAATTGAAGTGCAGTTTCATACCATTTCAAGCAGGGTGCAAGGCCACCGAATTCAAGTGCAGTGTCATACCATTTCATGCAGGATGCAAGGCCACCAATTTCAAATGCAGTTTCATACCATTTCATGCAGGGTGCAAGGCCACCACATTCAAATGCAGTTTCATACCATTTCAAGCAGGGTGAAACCACCATAAAACCACACTCACAGTTTAGTAGACATTCAGTGTGTTCAGTTGATTCACAGCTCAGACAGAGTCATGACCTCTCCCTTCCTCATCTTGCAGAGACTGAGCCACACCCACAATTCCGGGTTTTATAATCCTCCACACCCCCCCCCCCCCCTTCCCCCCACTGGAAGGGGCGTGGCCTTCATGCGTGATTGACAGGAAAGAGATTCTCAACATTTTTTAAACACTAATAACACTTTGATTTTTCATTGATGGGAAGAATCCTCTGCATCTGATGAGCGGAGGAGGGCAGAGTAAGAAGGCCAAAAATCACAGCTGTGAGTGGTAGCGTTTTATCTAAAATCAATATACAGTGCAAACAGGAAGTTGTGCAGTTACCACCACCAACAACCATATGCAGTGCAGCATTTCAAAGCAGTTACCACCACCAACAGCCATTTGCAGTGCAGCATTTCAAAGCTGTTACCACCACCAACAACCATTTGCAGTGCAGCATTTCAAAGCAACCACATTTTCATTTTCAAACCACATTAAGGGCACTCACAGTTGAGTAGACATGTGTTCAGTGTTATTCACAGCTCAGAGAGACATGACCCTCACGCTTCCTCTATCTTGCAGAGACTGAATGAGGCACAACACTTCCGGGTTTTATAGTCCCTCCCCCCTCCCAACAGCAGGTCAGCAGAGAGAATGTCAACATAGAAACATAGAAATTAGGTGCAGGAGAAGGCCATTCGGCCCTTCGAGCCTGCACCGCCATTCAATATGATCATGACTGATCATCCAACTCAGTATCCCGTACCTGCCTTCTCTCCATATACCCTCTGATCCCCTTAGCCACAAGGGCCACATCTAACTCCCTCTTAAATATAGCCAATGAACTGGCCTCAACTACCATCTGTGGCAGACAGTTCCAGAGATTCACCACTCTCTGTGAAAAAAGTTCTTCTCATCTCAGTTTTAAAGGATTTCCCCCTTATCCTTAAGCTGTGACCCCTTGGCCTGGACTTCCCCAACATCGGGAGCAATTTTCCTGCATCTAGCCTGTCCAACCCCTTAAGAATTTTGTAAGTTTCTATGAGATCCCCTCTCAATCTCCTAAATTCTAGAGAGTATAAACCAAGTCTATCCAGTCTTTCTTCATAAGACAGTCCTGACATCCCAGGAATCAGCCTGTTGAACCTTCTCTGCACTCCCTCTATGGAAATAATGTCCTTCCTCAGATTTGGAGACACAAACTGTACGCAATACTCCAGGTGTGGTCTCACCAAGACCCTGTACAACTGCAGTAGAACCTTCCTGCTCCTATACTCAAATCCTTTTGATATGAAGGCTAACATACCATTCGCTTTCTTCACTGCCTGCTGCACCTGCATGCCTACTTTCAACGACTGGTGTACCATGACACCCAGGTCTCGCTGCATCTCCCCTTTTCCTGGTCGGCCACCATTGAGATAATAGTCTGCTTTCCTGTTTTTGCCACCAAAATGGATAACCTCACATTTATCAACATTATACTGCATCTGCCAAACATTTGCCCACTCACCCAGCCTATCCAAGTCACCTTGCAGTCTCCTAGCATCCTCCTCACAGCTAACACTGCCCCCAGCTTAGTGTCATCCGCAAACTTGGCGATATTGCCTTCAATTCCCTCATCCAGATCATTAATATATTTTGTAAATAGCTGGGGTCCCAGCACTGAGCCTTGCGGTACCCCACTAGTCACTGCCTGCCATTGTGAAAAGGACTCCATTTACTCCTACTCTTTGCTTCCTGTTTGCCAGCCAATTCTCTATCCACATCAATACTGAACCCCCAATGCCGTGTGCTTTAAGTTTGTATACTAATCTCTTATGTGGGACCTTGTCGAAAGCCTTCTGGAAGTCCAGATACACCACATCCACTGGTTCTCCCCTATCCACGCTACTAGTTACATCCTCAAAAAATTCTATAAGATTCGTCAGACATGATTTACCTTTCGTAAATCCATGCTGACTTTGTCCAATGATTTCACCACTTTCCAAATGTGCTGCTATCCCATCTTTAATAACTGACTCTAGCAGTTTCCCCACTACCGATGTTAGACTAACTGGTCTGTAATTCCCCGTTTTCTCTCTCCCTCCCTTCTTAAAAAGTAGGGTTACGTTTGCTACCCGCCAATCCTCAGGAACTACTCCAGAATCTAAAGAGTTTTGAAAGATTATTACTAATGCATCCACTATTTCTGGAGCTACTTCCTTAAGTACTCTGGGATGCAGCCCATCTGGCCCTGGGGATTTATCGGCCTTTAATCCATTCAATTTACCCAACGCCACTTCCCGGCTAACCTGGATTTCACTCAATTCCTCCAACTCCTTTGACCCGCGGTCCCCTGCTATAAGACGGAACCAAAGTAGTTATTCAATTGGTCCGCCATATCCTTGTTCCCCATGATCAACTCACCTGTTTCTGAGATTTTTTAAACATTAATAACTCTTTTATTTTTCATAATGGGAAAAATCCTCTTGTCCTGCGCAGCAGAGGGGGACTCTGTGTAAGATGGCCAAAAATCACGACCATAAGTGGCAGCTTTTTTTTTTGCTAAAATCATGAAACAGAAAAACATGAAGTGGTCAAGTTCTTACTTTTAGTAATATAGGCTAGACTAAGTGGGACGCGTTGGGTCCCATTATCACATGGGAGAGCTGGTCCCCCAACGCAATATTCCATCTCACCACCAGGGGGGTGGATTTTCAGAGGCACTTTTATGTGTGTTATGGGCCAAAGGGACTGGTTTCCAGAGGGCTAGTATGGACATTGTGGGCTGACTGGATTATTGGACTCAGTTAAGTCACGGCTGGTGAACTCACAGTTCAATCACTCCCTGCGGTTGTTTTTTAAGTAGTATACAAAATGAAAACTGCTTGTAGAATGCATGCTGATTCCTTCAAGGTTGGAAGAACAAAACAGTGAGAAGCTGTAGAAACAGTGCAAAACTGTAGAGATAAGGAATGACTCATTGGATAAGCCGTATATGGACATAGCTTTGCTGATATCGGAAGAGGCTGTAGAGGTTTAATTTTACCACATATGGACATGGTGGGAGTTTATACTGGAATGTACTGATAAGAGAATGCTATAATCACGATGCTTGTACATTGTTTATTTGAGTGGGAAATTCTGAGAATGTGATCTATCATCCCCAGAGCTGCTGCCCATTCCCACTGCATAATAAAGAAGTCTTTGCTTTACTAACAAGATTGTGTTGTTGTCTGTTAACGGGAAACAAACTTTAACACTAGTGCCAGGTACTCTTGACGGTAGGAAAAGGAGGATAGGAGAGATGAATGTGTGGCTGAAGAGTTGGTACAGGTGGCAGGGATTCAGATTTCTAGACAATTGGGATCTCTTCTCAGGCGTAGATGCAAGAGGAGTAGGTTGCAAGTGAACTGGAAGGGAATCAGTATCTTGGTGGGCACTAATCTTTTGTTTTACGAAGTCCTCTCAAGTAGGAAACTAAATGGTAGACTAAAGAGGTTACAGTAAATGTCTACAAAGAAATGGTTAAGGTACAATTCCTATGAGGTAAATTGAATGCAGCTTTAATGTATAATTGATGGGATCTGATCAACAGTCCAATTTTTACAGTTTGACAGTCTTCCTTTCCATTAATTAGTGAACATGCATTTGACAGCTGATCTGAAACTGAAACTGAGCAGATTAGTTTAATGCTAAACCTATTTTTGTAACTGGGTGGACCTATAATGAAGATAAAAATAAAAGCATATTGAGCCTGCAGTGTAGATGCATTGGGATGGTATAAAGGAATGGTACATGTAGTTATGGGAACTATTTCCATCAAAACAAAGACCCGATTTGATGGAGATTTTCTAATTTGTTACAAATTTGCATAGATTGAATAGCAAAACCTGGTCTATTCTTGTAAAGTACAAGGAGCCATAAATTTTAAATTGTTATTAAGGCATAGAAGTTCCCGTGCCTTCATAAAGTTGCAATATAATAGTACATTTCTTGATTGGTAAGGGTGTCAAAGGCTATAGAGAGAAGGCAGGAGACTGGGGTTGCGAGGGAAAGATGGGTCATCCTAGATTGAATGACAGAGTGACTCCATGGGCCAAATGGCCTAATTCTGCTCACATGTCTTATAAACGTATGCATACCTGTGGTGCCAATGATAATTGCATATATGGACCTGTGGTCCCACAATGTGTGATCAGAGGGGGAATGGGGAATGTGTTCACTAGAGAATATGTTTGTAGGTGGTTAGGATCAGGAATGAGGATGACCAGTAGCTTGGAGCACTGTGGTGGAGAGAGGTAGTAAGCAGAAGAATTGCCAAGTGTTAAGAGAGTCAGACAAACAGCAAAGTGGGGCTGAGCTGGGATTTTGGCTTCAAAATGGAATGCTGGGTCAGAGGCACAATAGCTTTTGTTAGGGAGAGTGGTAGTGTTGAGAGGTGCAGGTCGAAGGTGGTCAGGGAATGGACAAGAGATTGTGGAAGAACCTTGGAGTCTTGGTGTAACAGAGATGTGGAGGCCCCAAGGGAGAAAGTAAGTAATTTACTTAATTTGCAATACTCTCAGCTCAGTCTGCAATGGTTCCCAGGCCAATATGGTTCAGTTCCCCTACAATGCCCCAAAAGGATTGTGGAATGAAAAATGATGTATTCCCATGTGGCCTTGATGTGGAAATCATGTTGAGATGAATAGGTAATTTATGTACAATTGAATTTCCAGAATAAAGCGGGACGCCCCTGAGAAAATGAATACCTCGGCCCATGAGTCTAATAAGGTGGAGGAGGGGACATTTCTTATATAGAGAGTTGAGGTGCCCTTGATGGTTGGAGTAAATGAACATTTGAAACAGTGGAAGATACAGGAGATTGGGGTGTGTGGGGTAAGTCCTGGAGAACAATGTTATTTAGGGGTGGGGAGGGCTCAAGGGTATTTTTGAGGACAAAGTGATAATAAATGCCTTTATTCGAATGCTCTAACAGAGACCCACACAGATAGTCAAACTCTGCTTGACTGCCATAGGTTTCTGTCATTTGTGGTTCTTTGTGGTTCTTAACGATAATAGAAATCTCAGAGAGATAATAGAATTTTCAAACAACTAGATGGGTAACAGCAATAAGACATGGCATTGATGAGATCTTTACAGTGATGTTATTCTTGAGAGATCCTTTAAACAGTTGAACATTGATTTTTGCCCTTTAAATGTTGTTGGATCTTTTTAAAAGTACCATCTTCGGCCATAAAATGTAAACAATTTCATATCTGAATGCATTTTACTCAAAATGCATGTGTTGTCTTGAAAACTTTTATCAACTTGCATTTCTTCTGCTCCAGTTTTCACGTTAAAAGCGACATTTGGTCTAACATGATAAGGCTGTCTCCTTGCGGCAAATGACCTAGTCTTCTGGGACTGTGGCCTCCTCCGTTCCTTTACATATGTTATTTTCCATCATTTTCGGAGACACAACATATGAGAGCACAGAGGTCATGCCAGATCTGTATTGTACACACTCATTTGGCTGCATCTTCAGTATCCGGAGAGTCGCGCGCGCGTGGCGGGAGTGTCCTGGGGAGCCCGATCCACCCGTCGAATAACCGCGGGGCTGATGACCAGAACAACGACTGAAGACCGGAACGTGCCCAGTTCAGCCCGACCCGCCCCACAGGGCTCCCAGGGAACTACGATGAAGCCGGGCGGCGAGGTCTGTCTGAGCCGAAGGAGCCTCAGCGGTGGCGGCGTTGGGAGCCTCGGCAGTGGCAGCAGGAGACTCTGAGGCGGCAGCGGGTACATCAGCGGCAGCGGGAGACATGGCAGCAGCAGCGGGAGCCTCGGCTGCAAAGCGGGCCTTGGCGGCAATGCGGGCCTCGGCAGCAACGGGAGCCTCGGTGGTGGTGGGGCCACGTGGTCGATGAGCATGAGGGGAAGACAATGGGGACCCGGGGTGGGTGGACTGCCATTAAGAACAATGGGGACCTGGCTTGCGGGGGGGGGGGGGGGGGGGGGGGGGGGGGCGCTGTGATGGATGGTGGGAGAACAAAGGGGGACTCGATGTGGGGTTGGGGTGAGGGGGGCACTCTAGTTTAGAATCCTCTGCTCAGGGAATAAGTCTGTGTTTGTTTGTTATTTCATTTTTTCCGGTGTAGGCGCTGTGCACACAGCAGCCAGCAACAGTCACTTGTGTTTTTCTTTATGTTTTCACTTTTAATTTCAAGTTTTTGTGCACCTTGTGCGTTGTGACTATCGGCAGACCAATTTCTCACTGGGGATGAATAAAATGTTATCGTATTGTATTACAAACAATTCTGGTCATTACTGTCCAATGCAAGCGCTGTCTGCGGAGGGCGCTCAGCATCGCCAAGGACTGCTCTCACCCCAACCATGGACTGTTTACCCTCCTACCATCCGGGAGGCGCTATAGGTCTCTCCGTTGCCGAACCAGCAGGTCGAGGAACAGCTTCTTCCCGGCGGCTGTCACTCTACTCAACAACGTACCTCGGTGACTGCCAATCACCACCCCCCCCCCGGACACTTATTATTATTTATTCAAATCGTTTGCTATGTCGCTCTTCCAGGGAGATGCTAAATGCATTTCGTTGTCTCTGTACTGTACACTGACAATGACAATTAAAATTGAATCTGAATCTGAATCTGAATCTGTGCCAGCCCCAGAGAGATGCAGAGGTGACTTATAAGGACATTGCCAGGGCGGAAAAATGAAAGAAAAAACATTTGATAGCTTGTATTTTTTTTCTGTGGAATAGAGAAAGCTAACAGATTTAACTGACATGTGCCCAGAAAGAGTGACTAGAAAGAACTTATTTTCCTGAGCAGTAGATTCAAAAACTAGGGCAGCATACACGTACTCATCGATAGAAGGATTAGGGAGAAATGAGGCATTATTTTTCATCTGGAACATGGTTGGGATCTAGACCTCATTGCCTTAAATAATGATAGTCTGAAGAAGGGTCTCGACCCAAAACTTCACCTATTCCTTCTCACTATAGATGCTGCCTCACCTACTGAGTTTCTCCAACATTTTTTCCAGCATCTGCAGTTCTTTGTTAAACATGTTTGGCATATTTAAAAAAACATACTTAGATGTGCATTTGAAGAGAAATAACCTACAAGGTAAAAATGGTGGATGATAAGACAAGGGCTGAGGGTTAGATTTGTCTTTTACAATGGGGATGGACACAATGGACCAAATAACCTCCTTCTGCATTAGAGATTTTCTATGATACTATTAATTACAGCATTTTCCAGGTGTATTAATGTTTGTAATGCTGGTTGTTTCCCTTTTTGTTTGCCAATACATCCACACACTCAGGCACAAAAGAAGAGTGGGGATTCCAGATGTTAAATCCTTGGTAACTTCAGGACTTTCTGATGTCTTCTACGGACTTGGTCAGTGCTTGTGATAACTTTGTTCAAGTTTATTAATGAATGTTTTGAACACCAGGGGTCCCTGCTGCTCTGAAGATTGCTACTTAAAGAAAGATAAAGCATTGCGACTTGACACTGCTCGGGTTCTGCTCTTGTGAACTATATTGTGACTGATTAAGATATTAATGCAAACTGCTAATGAATATGGTCGTTTCAATAGCTCTTTACTTTGCTCTCTCAACCGTTTTTCTTTCTTGTTAAGTTCCAGCTGAATTTGAAATCTCAATTTCACAAAGCAAATTTGTGCACAAATTATTGAAAAATGTAACACGTTGAAGTCTGCAATGGAAAATGTCCCACCAATTGAATGAACTGCAGTGGCAAACTAGATATCTGTGGTTAACATTACTTCGTAGAAGGGTCTGAAGAAGGGTCTCGACCCGAAACGTTACCCATCTGAAGAAGAGTCTTGCCCTGAAACATCACCCATTTCTTCTCTCCAGAAATGTTGCCTGTCCCCCTGAGTTAAGGGCCTGTCCCACTCTCACGACTTAGTTCAAAACCTCTGCCGAGTTTAATGGACCTAAAAAAAATCAAGATTGTGGTAATCTACGAACTGCTACGACCTTCCATGACTATGTTCATAAACTCCTACGAACACCTACGAGGATGTCTACGAATTCCCACGACTATTTCGATGCCCTTCCTACGAGTAAAAAGTTGCAATTTCTTTCATCCCAACCATTTTTTTACTCGTGGACATTTTTTATCGGGCTGGAAAAAACGTCCCGACTTACCTGATGCCACGAGTACCTCCGGCTGGCATAACGAACCGCTACGATATATCTACGAACTCCTTCGACCTCGTATGGACTTGTTACGAACATTCTGCGAGTTTGAATCCAGTGGAAAACTCGGGAGAATTCGGGAATAACACGTGAAAGTAGGACAGGCCCTTTACTCCAGCTTTTTCTGTCTATGTTCGGTTAAACCAGCATCTGCAGTTCCTTCCTACATGTTAACAATACTTCCTTTGGTAATGTAGAGTTGGAGCTGAATAGATATCTCTGTGAAATTCTATTCCATAACTATTAGTATTGGTTTATTACTGTCAGGTGCACCGAGATACAGTGAAAAGCTTTGTTTGCATGCTATCCATTCAAATTATACTATACATGAGTCTGACCAAGCCATACACAAGTGGTGCAAAGAGAAAAATAACCAGAGTGCAGAATGTAGTGCTAATTTTACAATGGCATTACAGTTGCAAAGAAAATGTAAATAAACAAAAAAGTGCAAAGTCCCCAATGAGGGTAGGTTGAGAGATCGGGACTGCACGCTCGCTAATGGGAGGACAGTTCAACATTCTGATAACAGCGGAGAAGAAGGTGTTTCTGAACTGCTGGTATGTGCTTTCGAGCTTTTGTACCTTCTGCCCAGTGGGGAGGGTAAAAGAGGGAATGCTTGTAGTGAAAATGGTCTTTAATTATGTTGAAAAATGTTTAAGGAAGAACTGCAGATCTTGGATGTTTTCCCGAAGCAGTGTGAAATGTAGACGTTTAATTGGGTGGAGGGAAGGGGAAGTATGTGGGATGGATTGGCCAACATCCACAACTGTAATTTCTCAAGGTCTTGAGCAGAGCTGTTGCCAAACCAAGCTGTGATGCATCCTGATTGGATGTTTTCCATGGTACATCTGTAGAAGTTGGTAAGAGTCGTTGGAGACATGTCAAACTTAGACTTCTGAGGAAGTAATGGCATTGGTGTGTTCTCTTGGCCATAGTTTCAAAATGGTTGGTCCAGGACAAGTTGTTGGTGATATTTATGCCAACGAACTAGATGATCTTGGCCATCTTTCACTTCAGCACCATTGTTGCTGACTGGGGCTTGAAAATCACCTAATTTCACGAAGTTAATAACTAGCTCTTACATCTTGCTGACTTTGAGAGAGAGTTTATTGTCTTGACGCTATGTTACTCAGCTCGCTGTCTCCTTCCTGAACTCTTTCTCATCATTGTCCGTGAATCAGCCCACTATATTAGTGTTATCTGCAAACTTGTAAATGGGCAGAGATCAGAATTTCCTTGGCATTTTGATGGCTCTGTGAAGGCCGTAGATAGACTCCTTGTATCACTCGGGATCATTTGACATGAATGATGCAGTATTAAACTTCATGGCTGCATGGTGGCGCAGTGGTCGAGTTACTGTCTTACAGCACCAGAGACCTGGGTTGGATCATGACTACGGATGCTACCCGTATGAAGTTTGTACGTCCTCCCCATGACCTACATGTGTTTTCTTTGGGAACTCCAGTTTCCTCCCACACTCTAAAGATGTACAGGTTTGTAGGCTAATTAGCTTGGTCATATTGTCCCTAGTGTGTGTAGGATAGTTTTTGTGTGCGGGGATTGCTGGTCTGCATGGACTCGGTGGACCGAAGGGCCTGTTTCCGTGCACAGTCCTTGAATATGGACCAGTCCACTAACTCAAAGCATTTGTGAAGGATCTCATCTCCTGAGATTAGTACTGAACGATGTAGGCACAGGTTGTCAAGAGGAAATTTCAGATTTAATGCAATTAAACTTTTATTCATGTGAGGAATAATTAATGTTTAACATAGTTATCCAGATAGGGTAGTGTAGATTCACAACACCAAAATTACCAAATTATGGAGGGGACAAAGCGGGCATGGGCTCCATACTGCCTCTCTGTCAAACAGGAATTTCACACTGCCATGACCGTGCCTGTAATAAACCCATGGTCTGTAACAGAACATTGTGCTGTTAGAATGGAGCACATATGGAGGGAATACAACATCACCTTAAGAGGTTAATTCCAACTTTAAATAGACCTCATTTGACCTGCCAGAAATTGCATGCATACACTGGGAAGCTGCCAGATGTATCACATTATTAGGTGGGCATCCCACAATTAGACTGAAATGAGGACTGACGGTAAAATTCATCTTGAGCTGACACTGATAATAAGGGGGCCTCAAGGGCACCCACTCCGGTCACCTGTTCAATTCGGGGCATAGTTTAAAATCAGAATCAATTGATTTCTTCAAGATTTAAAGGGAAACAGTAGCATTTAGTATTAACTGGGATTAAAGCTGGAGGTACACTGAATGTGTCCAATGGAGTTCCGTGGGGATCGGTGGCGGGACCTCTGTTGTTTGTGATATATATAAATGACCTGGATGTAAATGTAAACGAGTTGGTTAGTAACTTTGCAGATGACACTAAGATTACTGGGATCACGGACTATGAGGAAGGCTGTCAAAGTACACAGTGGGATAGAGATCAGCTATAAAAGTGGGTGGAGAAATGGCCGATAGAGTTAATCTGAGCAAGTGTGAAGTATTGCACTTTGGCAGGTCAAATGTAAGGGAAAATATACAATTAACTAGACTAAGTGGGACCTGTTGGGTCCCATGGTCACACGGGAGGAATGGTCCTCCGACGCAATATTCCACCTCTCCACCAATTCCAATATTGGTGGCCAGAGGGGGGGCTTTCTGGAGTGCTGGTATGGGTTCTTGGGGTGGCAGCTCAGTCCCTCAAGCCTGATCAGCTGGCAGCTCACTCACGGCTGGTGGGCTGGCAGTTGACTCATGACTATTCCTTGAAATTCCATTTCAAGCAGGGTCCATTTCAAGCAGGGTGCAAGGCCACCAAATTCAAGTGCAGTTTCTTACCACTATGAGCAGTGTGCAAGGCCACCGAATTCAAGTGCAGTTTCCTACCACTTCAAGCAGGGTGCAAGGCCACCGAATTCAAGTGCAGTTTCATGCCACTTCAAGCTGGATCCAAGCCCACCAAATTCAAGTACAGTTTCATACCACTTTCAGCAGGGTGCAAGACCGCCAAATTCAAGTGCAGTTTCATTCCATTTCAAGTAGGGTGTAAGGCCAACAAATTCAAATGCAGCTTCATACCATTTCATGCAGGGAGAAACCACCAAAACCACACAAAACACCAGACTCACAGTTCAGTAGACATTCAGTGGGTTCAGTTGATTCACAGCTCAGACAGATCATGACCTCTCCCTCCCCCATCATGCAGAGACTGAGCCACACCCACACCCGGGTTTTATAACCCCCTCCCACCGGAAAAGGTGTGGCTTTCATGGTGTGATTGACTGGAGAGAGATTCTCAACATTTTTTAAACACTAATAACACTTTTATTTTTCATTGATGGGAAGAATTCTCTGCACCTGCTCAGCAGAGGGGAGACTGAGTAAAATGGCCAAAAATCACAACCATAAGTGGTAGCGTTTTATCTAAAATTAATATACAGTGCAAACAGGAAGTAAGTGCATTTGCAGTAGTGCCTTTTAACTTCAAGCCAAAGCACCCGCTGCTATTTGCAGTAAGTAGTGCCTTTCAACTTCAAGCCAAAGCACCCAGGCCACCATTTGCAGTAAGTAGTGCCTTTCAACTTCAAGCAAAGCACCCAAGCCACCATTTATAGTAAGTGGTGCCTTTCAACTTCATGCCACCATTTGCAGTAAGTAGTGCCTTTCAACTTCAAGCAAAGCACCCAAGCCACCATTTGCAGTAAGTAGCGCCTTTCAACTTCAAGCCAATAAACCCACGTCACCATTTGCAGTAAGTAGTGCCTTTCAACTTCATGCCACCATTTGCAGTAAGTAGTGCCTTTCAACTTAAAGCCAAAGCACCCAAGCCACCATTTGTAGTAAGTAGTGCCTTTCAACTTCAAGCCAAAGCACCCAAGCCACCATTTGCAGTAAGTAGTGCCTTTCAACTTCATGCCACCATTTGCAGTAAGTAGTGCCTTTCAACCTCAAGCCAATACACCCACGCCACAATTTGCAGTAAGTAGTGCCTTTCAACTTCAAGCCAAAGCACCCAAGCCACCATTTGTAGTAAGTAGTGCCTTTTAACTTCATGCCACCATTTGCAGTTAGTGCCTTTCAACTTAAAGCCAAAGCACCCAAGCCACCATTTGCATTAAGTAGTGCCAACTTCAAGCCAAAGCACCCACGCCACAATTTGCAGTAAGTAGTGCCTTTCAACTTCAAGCCAAAGCACCCAAGCCACCATTTGTAGTAAATAGTGCCTTTCAACTTCATGCCACCATTTGCAGTAAGTAGTGCCTTTGAACTTAAAGCCAAAGCACCCAAGCCACCATTTGCAGTAAGAAGTGCCTTTAAACCTCAAGCCAAATCACCCAAGCCACCATCTGCAGTAAGTAATGCAACTTCAAGCCAAAGCACCCAAGCCACCATTTGCAGTAAGTAGTGCGTTTCAACTTCAAGCAAAGCGCCCAAGCCACCATTTGCAGTAAGTCGTGCCTTTCAACCTCAAGCCAAAACACCCAAGCCACCATTTGCAGTAAGTAGTGCCTTTCAACTTAAAGCCAAAAGCCAAAGCACCCAAAGCCAACCATTTGCAGTAAATAGTGCCTTTCAACTTCAAGCCAAAGCACCCAAGCCACCATTTGCAGTAAGTAGTGCCTTTCAACTTCAAACCAAAGCTCCCAAGACACCATTTGCAGTATTTGCAGCACCCAAGCCACTATTTGCAGTAAGTAGTGCCTTTCAACATCAAGCCAAAGCACCCAAACAACCATTTGCAGGCAGTGCCTTTTTACTTCAAACAAACCATATTTTCATTTTCAAATCATATTAAGGGGACTCACAGTTGTGTAGACATTTGTTCAGTGTTATTCAGAGCTCAGAGAGACATGATCCTTGGCTTCATACATCTTGCAGAGACTGAGGCACATCACTTCCTGGTTTTATAGTCCCTCGCCCTCCCTCCAGCAGGGGCAGCAGAGAGAATGGTGAATTAAAAAAAAAAATTAATATCACTATGATTTGTCATCAATGGGAAAAACCCTCCGCACCCGTAAAGCGGAGGGGGGCTCTGAGCAAGGTGGCCAAAAATGACGGCCGTAGGTGGCGGCATTCTGTCGGAAATCGCAGCACAGTGGGCCAAAAGCGGTAAAGATCAGAGTTTTAGTAATATAGAAGATAGATGGCAAGACCGTTAACAGCAGAGATGCACAGAATGATCATGGAGTACACATTCATAACTCACTGAAAGAGGCACAACACAAACAAAAATGTTTTTCACTCTACCTTGGTGCACGTGATAAACTAAAGCTTAAATGGTTCAAAAACCCCATCTGCTCCATTCACCTAGTGGTCATTCCATGAAACAACAATCTCAGTCTACTATAGATTCGGTTCGCTATAAATCCATTCTAACAAGGTCAATTAAAACAAGACTCTTCATCAGGCTGAGAGACAGGGGAGAGGGAAACAAGATGTATGAAAATCTTCAGAACAAATAAGAGCCGGCACGAATGACCAAGGACTCTCAGTCTGAAGAAGGGACTCGACCTGAAGCGTCATCTATCCAATGTTCTCCAGTGATGCTGCCTGACCCATAGACACAAGACACTCCAGCATTCTGTGTCTATCATCGGTGTAAACCAGCATTTACAGTTCCTTACCATACATATCTGTATAGTGGCATACACTAAAATGGACGAATTGTAGGTGAATTGCTGCTTCATCGCAAAGAACTGTTGCGGTTTCTAGGCGGTGGGAAGGGAAGAGGTAAATGGGCAGTTGTTGCGTCTCTTACCATGAAAAAGGAGCTGATTAGTGAAGGAAGAATGTACCAAAAAGTCATAGAGGTACATTCTGAATTTATTTATTTTTCCAACTTAATCATACTTGTTTTCACATTTATTCCTTTCTGATGAAGATCATTGACCTGAATATGTGAATTCTGTTCCTTCCCCCTCAGAGGTTGTCTAATTTATGGAGTGCTTTCAGCATTGTATGTTTCAGATTTACAGTACCTGCAGACTTTTGTTCTAACCCCAGAAAGAGTTGTTGCCGGGAAGGAGGTTGGGAGAGAGGAGAAACAGGACAAAGCGTGGCAGATAATTAATATTATTTTCAACAGATTTGTCTGCTTGTTACATTGTTATTAAATCATTTTTTAAGCGAAAATAATTATTTTAGAGTTTATTTACATTTGTCTTCAATAATCAATATTTGGAAGAGAAATACTCCATTATCAAATCATCTGGTGATTTCTTCATAAAAACATTTCTAATGTGAATAAAAATGCCTAAATTGCAGTCAGCAGACATCAAATGTGAATTTTGTCCAAAGTGGAATGGAGGTCATGTGACACTAGTCTAACATTTCTCTCTTATCCACTGGTTTGAAATATGCCAGTGATTTATCTGAGTACCTGTCACAAATCTGTCTAATGAGTTATTTAACAAATCTTAGATCTGAAAATAGCTCAGAACATTTGAGCCTTTATCGCCCAATCCTTGCAGCCCATTGGATCAATTAACATTCTGGGTGGAATGTTTCTACTGCTCTATTTTCTTCCCTCATCATTTTCCATATCCTCTTCACCTAGAGATACAGCAATGTTGCAGTTCATTGGGCATTGCTCGCCTTTAGCTCCATTCTCCAAAGATCTATTTTAGTTTAACAGTGAGTGTTGATATTATAGCCAGACCCAGTACTGTCCTCACATGATCAAGATGTGAGCACATACAGCAACGATTGCTTGTTGCTTCTTTAACTGAGGGATACTAAGGAAAACCTTATTTCTTTATCAGCAGAAGATCTAATCTAAGATAAGTATGGAGCAGGGATCAGAACAGGAATTGTTTTTGCCATGTGAGTTTAGCTACTCAATTGTTAAACTCAGTGGCCCAATTGGAAAAAGTTTCTTCTTCATTTCTTTAGATACTATAAGTGAACAATTGCAATTCCCAGGATTAGAGTGAGAACAATTCCTTCCCAAGCCAATTCTAATAAATTATATCTCATCTCTTAATGCCTGTGCCATGCTCTTTATCTTTAGGGGATATTGAGAATAAATGGGCTGGCTAATGGAAATGTCAAAGATATTCTAATTGGTCTCTCCACCATTTCCCCTTCTCTGCAACTTAAAACACGCATGAAATCTATATTTTCCTATTTCTATTGAAATGATTTTGCCATCAAAATGCTCCCGAATCTGTTGAGTATTTCCAGCAAATATTCTGTTTGCCTTTCACACAAAGATTAATAATCATAACATATCGGTTAGCTGGGCAATCCAGAGAAAAGATATGAGAGTATCAAAATAATTTTTGTTATTAGGAATCAAATGCATTACATAGTTACACAATGTTTGTTGTCGCTACCCAAATCCAGAGGTATACTTATAATTTAAACATAATTAGTTTATAGACACAAATTTCTTGATTTACAAACTAGGCACCCGGTAAAGGTAACTTTAGACGGCTTTGTCACTGGTGAAGGCAAGCTAATGTCAGTGACAGTAATTAAATGTGAGAGGGTGGAAATGAGGTATGTACTGAACAGAACAGTTAAAGCATTTATTGCTGAACTCAAAGAGGATGAAGCATGTGATGGCCCCATGGTTTATACAGACATGTCAGGAGTAGAGTACATCAGGTGCTGGGATTCTCACTGGCAGCTGCAACCAAGAGGAATAAATATACTTCATATTGAATATCTAAGACATTTTAAAATATTAGATACTGGTGAAGAAGTAAAAATTAACAGTGATTCTCAGAAGTCAAATGCTAATTAATCCCGATCAACGTTTCTCTTATTCCTAAGGTCCAGGATTTAATCATAAAGGGCAAAGTATCATTGATACAGCATCATTGGCCACCTTAAAACACTAGAAAGTGCATTAAATCCAATCTTTTGATTTTGCTGTACAATCACTGCGGTAATGCCTCCATTGTTGCAAATATAATTCAACAATTGATATAAAATGGAGTCTACCCACTAATGATTAAAATAAACACTAAACAAGTTAGAAAGGATTAACAAAGTTCTCAAGATGGAATGGAATGGAATGGAATAGTTTATTGTCATGTGACACGACGCAGTGAAATTCTTTGCTGCATACCCAATGTTTTCAAATAGCAGCCACCTATGGTGCTGACAAAGTCACAAAGCACGCCGGCTCCTCCTTGGGTTCACCCCCCTCCTCACAGCGATTCACCCACGCCGGCTCCTCCTTGGGTTCACCCCCCTCCTCACAGCGATTCACCCACGCCGGCTCCTCCTTGGGTTCACCCCCCTCCTCACAGCGATTCACCCACCCCCCTCCTCACAGCGATTCACCCACACCGGCTCCCCATTGTCCTTTGTTCCCCCACCTCCCTCATGGTGGTCCCCACGCCGGGTCCTCCATTGTTCTTCCCCTCCCCCCACAAGGTGGTCCACCATGCTCTCATCGGCCGTCTATTGCGGGTCGACCCTTGAGGCATCGCCGCCACGGTGATGCTGCACCACAGCTGAGGCCCCATCATCGCGAGGCTCCACCGCCACCGAAGCCTCACCACTGTCGATGCCCCACTTCATGCCTCCGTGGTTTCGACCCAGGCCCCAGCCGCAGGTTGCGTCGGCCGCTCCGCCATCGCGAACTTTCACCCGCGATGCCCAGCTCCTCCATCTGACCCGTGAGGCCCTGGCCGGCCCCAACCTGGGCTTCTATGCGGTGATCCGGAAGGCATCGAGACCGTGGCGCCTCGATAAAGGCCTCCGGCCACGTTCCAAGTCCACAGCCGTGACCTGTCGGGAATCCTTCTGGCCGCACGGCTCATCGAGAAGCTTTCCCGGGATGCTACTAAAATGATAAAGAAATCTATCAAGAATGTTGCATAAATGAATTGCCAACACATTATTGGATGAGCACATGGAAAGTTACAAGCAGGACCAAGTGATGTCTCTGACTATTACAGATGGGAATGATAGCACCAATTGTTAGGATTAAAATAGATACTGCGAGACATTTGTCTATCATTGTAAGTTATTGTACTGGGTAGCAGGAACCATGAACTCATAACCTTCGTCATACTTTTCTGGGAAGGTGACAGCGCTGAAAATGATATATTTTCTGCGGTTGAGTAAATCCAAAGATTTTAACCTGCGTCTCCAGGAATCATAATAACTTTCTGTTTACTTTTAGAAAATGGAAAGAGGAAGGTGGAGAACGAGAGGAGGAAAAATCAAGAAAGTATGTATTAATACGTGTTCTGTCAATTTCCTTTTGTAATTTAACGGGTGAGGCAGCATCTACGGAGCGAAGGAAATAGGCGATGTTTCGGGTCGAGACGTTTCTTCAGACTGATGTTGGGGGGGGGGTGAGATGAAGAAAGGAAGAGGTGGAGACAGTGGGATGTGGGAGAGCTAGGAAGGGGAAGGGAAAGAAGGAGAAAGCAGGGACTACCTGAAATTGGAGGTCAATGTTCATACCGCTGGGGTGTAAACTACCCAAGCGAAATATGAGGTGCTGCTCCTCCAATTTACGGTGGGCCTCACTCTGGCCATGGAGGAGGCCCAGGACAGAAAGGTCGGATTTGGAATGGGAGGTTGGGGGGGTGGGGGGTTGAAGGGCTGAGCCACCAGGAGATCAGGTTGGTTATTGCAAACCGAGCGGAGGTGTTTGGCGAAGCAATTGCCAAGCCTACACTTGGTCTCACCGATGTAGAGCAGCTCACACTGAGAGCAGCGGATGCAATAGATGAGGTTGGAGAAGGTGCAGGTGAACTTCTGCCGCACCTGGAACGACTGCTTGGATCCTTGGATGGAGTCAAGGGGGGAGGCAAAGTGACAAGTGTAGCATTTCCTGCGGTTGCAAGGGAAAGTGCCAGGAGAGGGGGTAGTTTGGGTGGGGACGAATTGACCAGGGAGTTATGGAGGGTGTGGTCTCTGCGGAAAGCCGAAAGGGGAGGAGATAGGAAGATGCAACCAGTGGTGGGATCCCATTGGAGGTGGCGAAAATGTCGGAGGATTATTTGTTGTATGTGACAGCTGGTAGGGTGGAAGGTGAGAACAAGGGGGACTCTGCCCTTGACAAGAGTGGGGGGATGGGGTGTGAGAGCAGAGTTACGGGGTATAGAAGAGACCCTGTTGAGAGCCTCATCTATAGTAGAAGAGAGGAATCCCTGTTCCTTAAAGAATGAGGACATCTCCAATGCCCTGATTTGGAACACATCATCCTGGGTGCAGATGCAGCATAGACGGAGGAATTGGGAGTAGGGGATGGAGTCCTTACAGGAAGCAGGGTGGGAAGAAGTGTAGTCCAGATAGCCATGGGAGTTAGTGGGTTTATAGTAGATGTCAGTCATTAGTATGTCTCCTGCGATGGAGATAGAGAGGTCTAGAAATGGTAGGGAGATGTCGGAAATGGTCCAGGTGTATTTGAGTGCCGGATGGAAGTGAGTGGTGAAATGGATGAAGTCAGTGAGTTCTGTATGGGTGCAGGAGGTAGCACCAATGCAGTCGTCAATGTAGCAGAGGTAGAGTTCGGAGATAGGGCCATGGTACGCCTCGTACAAGGATTGTTTGACGTACCCTACAAAGGGGCAGGCATAGCTTGGGCCCATAGCTATGCCTTGGATTTGGAGGAAATGGGAGGAGTCAAACGAAAAGTTGTTACGGGTAAGGACCAGCTCCGCTAGGTGGAGGAATCAGTAGACAGGGATTGGTTGGTTCAGTGGTCCAGGAAGAAACGGAGGGCTTTAAGACCCTCCTGGTGGGGGGTGGAGGTGTAGAGTGACTGGACATCCATGGTGAAGATGAGGGAATAGGGGTCATGGTGGAGACGAACAGCGTGTGAAGTGTCTTGAACATAGGTAGGGAGGGATTTAACCAGGGGGGATATGATGGAGTCGAGGTATGTGGAGATAGGTTTGGTGGGGCATGAACAGGCAGACCCATTGTCTTCACCCCAAAATCCACAAACCTGACCGTCCTGGCAGACCCATTGTTTCTGCCTGTTCGTGCCCCACCGAACTTATTTCCACATACCTCAACTCCATCCTACCCCCCCTGGTAAAACCCCTACCTTCGATTTTCCAGCATCTGCCGTTCCTTCTTAAACATCCTTTTGTAATTTAGTTATTTTAACATTTAATTTCAGCCACATGCGCTATAGTTATCACAAAATCACAAACGTAAAAATATCTATCAATCTGAATTTCTAATAACCATATAACCATATAACCATATAACAATTACAGCACGGAAACAGGCCATCTCGGCCCTACAAGTCCATGCCGAACAAATTTTTTCCCCCTTAGTCCACCTGCCTGCACTCGTACCATAACCCTCCATTCCCTTCTCATCCATATGCCTATCCAATTTATTTTTAAATGATACCAATGAACCTGCCTCCACCATTTCCACTGGGAGCTCATTCCACACCGCCACCACTCTCTGCGTAAAGAAGTTCCCCCTCATATTACCCCTAAACTTCTGTCCCTTAATTCTGAAGTCATGTCCTCTTGTTTGAATCTTCCCTATTCTCAAAGGGAAAAGCTTGTCCACATCAACTCTGTCTATCCCTCTCATCATTTTAAAGACCTCTATCAGGTCCCCCCTTAACCTTCTGCGCTCCAGAGAATAAAGACCTAACTTATTCAACCTATCTCTGTAACTTAGTTGTTGAAACCCAGGCAACATTCTAGTAAATCTCCTCTGTACTCTCTCTATTTTGTTGACATCCTTCCTATAATTTGGCGACCAAAATTGTACCCCATACTCCAGATTTGGTCTCACCAATGCCTTGTACAATTTTAACATTACATCCCAGCTTCTATACTCAATGCTCTGATTTATAAAGGCTAGCATACCAAAAGCTTTCTTTACCACCCTATCTATATGAGATTCCACCTTCAAGGAACTATGCACGGTTATACCCAGATCCCTCTGTTCAACTGTATTCTTCAATTCCCTACCATTTACCATGTACGTCCTATTTTGATTTGTCCTGCCAAGGTGTAGCACCTCACATTTATCAGCATTAAACTCCATCTGCCATCTTTCAGCCCATTTTTCCAAATGGCCTATTAAGAAAATAATTTTCTTCATAAATTATTATTCCCTCCTCATGTGCCACCTCATTCGTTGAACCCAAGAGGGTTGCAATTTAATTTCCTAGAATGTGTGTCAAATTAAACTTGACTGGAAAATTCTCTATGGCATCTCGGCAGCACAGTGGCGCAGCGGTAGAGTTGCTGCCTCAATGCGCCAGAGACTCGGGTTCAATCCTGTCTACGGGTGCTGCCTGTGCAGAGTTTGTATGTTCTCCCCATAAAGACGCGGTTTTCCCTGGGTGCTCCGATTTCCCCCCACACTCCAAAGACCAACAGGTTTGTAGGTTAATTGACAGGTAAAAATTGCAAATTGTCCCCAGTGTGTAGTGTGTGCTAGTGTAATGGCGATGGCTGGTCAGCGTGGACTCGGTGGGCCAAAGGGCCTGTTTCCAGGCTGTCTCTTTAAACTAAACTAAACTAACCTCAGAGTTCAGGAGGAGAAAATTATACAAAGATTCAACTCATGGTCATTATCTGTTAAGGCAAATTTCGGGTTTTGCCATAATTTCCTGAAAAAAGATACATTATTTTCTTGTGATCCTCCCATCATCAAACAATAAAGAGATTTTACCCAAAAATTGAAATACTTGGCAGTTTCTGATAGTATTTGAGATGCAGCACCAAATAATTGTTACTTTCAACATTTTTATGGTGCAAGTATTGAAGTGTCTTCAGCCGGAGAAACAGTCTAAAATTACATATCATAGCAACCATATGCAAAAACTCTGTACTCTACGTGTCACTATGACTCTGCTTGCCAACATACCTTCTTTAAGGAAAGATCACCACCTGTCATTTAATGTCAGACTATTATTTAAATGTTTTGCTTGGTGGAAAATGAATATTAATCTGTATGAATTTGCTTCTCGAATTTATGTTGATTCTCAAGATTTCTCTTTTTTAAAATTTTGGTTTATTGTCACGTGTACCGAGGCAAAGTGAACATTTTTTGTTGCGGCTATCCAATCAGCAGGAAGACTATATGTGATAAGATAAAGTCCAGCAAAGTCCGAGGGTCTCCGATGAGGTAAATGGTAGCTCAGGACCGTTCTCTAGTTGTTGATTGAATGGGTTAGTTATCTGTTGACAGCTGGGAAGAAACTGTCCCTAAATCTGGAGGTATCATTTTCACACTTCTCTACACTTTTTCAATATGGTCAAAGCAGCATAGGCTAATACTATTTGTTTTCCCATATAATATAATAACCAGCCTCTTAGCTCGCTCAAGGGAAGGGAAATAGACAAAGGGGCTAATGTAGCAAAGGGAGGTGGGGGGGAGGGGCACAAGAAGAAGACAAAAGTATTGAGGATTTATTTCACTAAGCTCTTTTAATGCACCACCTTGAGTTTGAAGGACAGCACTGGAGCTGACTAGATCGGTTTGTGAATCGTAGTAGGACAATGAAAATGTATTGAATTGATAGCAATTCACAGATAATGTGATTATCTGCATATGTTTCTGAGTGGCTTGGTTGTGGAGAGCAAGTAGATGTAGGTACAAAAAAGACAGTGATAGAATAACTTGGTGGATCATGTAGCATCTCTGGAGAACGTTTCGGGTCGGGAAATGTCACCTATCCATGTTTTCCAGAGATGCTACATTTTCCGCGAGTTACTCCAACACTTTGTATCTTTTTTGTAAACAAATATCTGCAGTTCCTTGTTCCTCCAGGTGTAGATATACCTTTTCACTGAAAAAGAGTAAGGTTTTGAGATTTATTTTACTAGAAATCAAACTTCAGCATGTGGCAACAAGCCAAGTTCCAGTCGTGCTTCTGTGAATATGCTTCTGTACATTCTGGAATTCTAAATAGGCATTGCCAATCCTTAAATCTTCACTGCAATGTTTAAACATTATAACATTATGGTTTTGGGATCTCGCAAGTTCACCATCGTCATGGAATTGCTGGCTTCCTTTTCCTGGTGCTGTTTCAACTCTGACTTAACTTTGAGTTGTGTCAACATAGCCAGAACGATAAAGTATCAATGGAAGCGCCAAGAGCCTACAAAGCTAGTTTTAATGAGGTGAGCATGCCTCTGGGTCTATCTTCGGATTTTTAGTTGGAGCATGTGTTCTCCACATATCTCCCATTTCCAGACTCAACACTGGTTTAAAAAAAACATCACCCGATTTCACCCACTGATTCAAACCTTGGTCCTCCCTGACTGCAGAAGATGGTGCACAGTTTTTTATTTTAATTTTGATTGTTGTGAGATTTTTCATAGCTTATTAATATTTGGATAGGGCAAAGCAGATGTTGTGGTTGGAGAGATAAGCACGAATGGTATAACCACTTGTGAATTTTGTTCACGGTTGTTAATCTTTGTACTAAAAACATTCAGATGAGTTTATTGTCAAATAGACCAGGGTGTAATATGTATGACAAAAAACAAATCAGAATGTATATGCTTTTCAGATTCAGATTCAGATTCAGATTCAACTTTAATTGTCATTGTCAGTATACAGTACAGAGACAACGAAATGCAGTTAGCAACTCCCTGGAAGAGCGACATAAAATATGATTTCAATAAATAAATCTATTTACATGTATACAGACATAGTGTTTTTTTCCTGTGGGAGGAGAGTGTCGGGGGGGGGGGGGGGGGGGGGGGGGGGGATTGGCAGTCACCGCGGCACATTGTTGAGTAGTGTGACATTGTTGAGTAGTGTCCCGGATGGTAGGAGGGTAAACAGTCCATGGTTGGGGTGAGAGCAGTCCTTGGCGATGCTGAGCGCCCTCCGCAGACAACGCTTGCTTTGGACAGACTCAATGGAGGGGAGCGAGGAACCGGTGATGCGTTGGGCAATTTTCACCACCCTCTGCAGTGCTTTCCGGTCGGAGACAGAGCAGTTGCCATACCATACTGTGATACAGTTGGTAAGGATGCTCTCAATGGTGCAGCGGTAGAAGTTCACCAGGATCTGAGGAGACAGATGGACCTTCTTCAGTCTCCTCAGGAAGAAGAGACGCTGGTGAGCCTTCTTGACCAGAGTTGAGGTATTGTGGGTCCAAGAGAGGTCATCGGAGATGTTGACCCCCAGGAACCTGAAGCTGGAAACACGTTCCACCTCCGTCCCGTTGATGTGGATGGGGGTGTGCGTGCCGCCCCTAGACTTCCTGAAGTCTACAATGAGCTCCTTGGTCTTCTTGGAGTTAAGGGCCAGGTTGTTGTCAGCGCACCATGCTGCTAGGAGCTGGACCTCCTCCCTATAGGCCGACTCATCATTGTTGCTGATGAGGCCAATCACCATTGTATCATCTGCATACTTGATGATGGTGTTAGTACCATGTGCAGGTGTGCAGTCGTAGGTGAAGAGGGAGTAGAGGAGGGGGCTCAGCACACAGCCCTGTGGAACGCCAGTGTTCAGGGTGAGGGTTGAAGAGGGGTGCTTGCCTAACCTAACAGACTGGGGTCTGTTGGTTAGAAAGTCCAGTATCCAGTTGCAGAGGGAGGGGTCGATGCCCAGGTTACCGAGTTTGGTGATCGGTTTAGAGGGTATAATGGTGTTGAATGCTGAGCTGTAATCGATGAACAGCATTCTTACGTAAGTGTCTCTGTTGTCGAGGTGGGAGAGGGCGGAGTGAAGTGCCGTTGAGATGGCATCCTCCGTACTGCTATTCTTGCGGTAGGCAAACTGATAGGGATCTAATGTAGGCAGCCTTTGAGGTGTGCCAGGACCAGCCTCTCGAAGCACTTGTTGATGATGGGGGTAAGTGCAACTGGGCGGAAGTCGTTGAGGCTTGCCGCAGTGGAGTGTTTTGGCACCGGCACGATGGAGGTGGTTTTAAGGCACGTGGGGACAACTGCTTGGGCAAGTGACAGGTTGAAGATGTCAGTCCAGACGTCTGTCAGCTGCGCAGCACAGGCCCTGAGGACGCGCCCGGGGATGCCGTCAGGGCCAGCAGCTTTACGTGCATTAGTCCTACTCAGTGCCACGTACACGTCGTAGGGGGTGAGTGTGAGGGGTTGGTGATCAGCAGGGAGCACAGCCTTGATGGCTGTCTCTAGATTGTTCCTGTCGAAGCGCCCATAGAAGTGGTTAAGCTCCTCAAGGAAGGAGGCATCGCTGGATGTGGGTGTGGTGTTGGTGGGTCTATAGTCCGTGATGGCCTGGATGCCTTGCCACATTCGTCGGGGGTAGAAGTTGTGGCAAAGGAAGCAAAGGGTCGAGAACAGAATTTTACTAATTATATGCCCTATGTAGGTGTTATAAGATCCCTTCATGTAAATTAGAAATGTCATTGCATTTTGATGTACATGACAATAAACTAATCTGAATCAGAATATTCTTTTCTCTCTCCTTTCCTGCATTTCTGATTGTATTCATATCCTATCCTAGGAGGGATCGACAGAAGGGAAAAGGAGGTGGGGTAGTGTTGCTGGTTAGAGAGGAGATTAACGCAATAGAAAGGAAGGACATTAGCTTGGAGGATGTGGAAACGATATGGGTAGAGCTGCGAAAGGGGCAGAAAACGCTGGTGGGAGTTGTGTACAGGCCACCTAACAGTAGTAATGGAGTTGGGGATGGCATCAAACAGGAAATTAGAAATGCGTGCAATAAAGGTAAAACAGTTATAATGGGTGACTTCAATCTACATATAGATCGGGTGAATCAAATTGGCAAGGGTGCTGAGGAAGAGAATTTCTTGGAATGCATACGGGATAGTTTTCTAAACCAACAAGTAGAGGAACCAACGAGAGAGCAGGCTATTCTAGACTGGGTATTGAGTAATGTGGAGGGGTTAGTTAGCAGTCTTGTTGTGCGTGGCCCCTTGGGCAAGAGTGACCTTAATATGGTTGAGTTTTTCATTAGGATGGAGAGTGACATTGTTAATTCAGAAACAAGGGTCCTGAACTTAAAGAAAGGTGACTTTGAAGGTATGAGACGTGAATTGGCCAAGATAGACTGGCAATTGATTCTTAAAGGGTTGACGGTGGATATGCAATGGAAGGCATTTAAAGACTACATGGATGAGCTACAACAATTGTTCATCCCAGTTTGGCAAAATAATAAATCAGGGAAGGTAGTGCATCCATGGATAACAAGGGAAATCAGGGATAAAATCAAAACAAAAGATGAAGCATACAAATTAGCCAGAAAAAGCAGCCTACCAGAGGGCTGGGAGAAATTCAGAGTCCAGCAGAGGAGGACAAAGGGCTTTATTGGGAAAGGGAAAATAGATTATGAACGAAAACTGGCATGGAAAAAAAAAAAACTGACAGCAAAAGTTTTTATAGATATGTGAAGAGAAAAAGATTAGTTAAAACAAATGTAGGTCCCTTGCAGTCAGAAACAGGCGAATTGATCATGCGGAACAAGGACATGGCGGACCAATTGAATAACTACTTTGGTTCTGTCTTTACTAAGGAAGACATAAATAATCTGCCGGAAATAGCAGGGGACCGGGGATCAAATGAGATGGAGGAACTGAGTGAAATCCAGATTAGCCGGGAAGTGGTGTTAGGTAAATTGAATAGATTAAAGGCCGATAAATCCCCAGTGCCGGATAGGCTGCATCCCAGAGTACTTAACAAAGTCAAAACGAGTCAAAACTCTTTAGATTCTGGAGTAGTTCCTGAGGTTTGGAGGGTAGCTAATGTAACCCCACTTTTTAAAAAGGGAGGGGGAGAGAAAACAGGGAATTACAGACCAGTTAGTCTAACATTGGTAGTGGGGAAACTGCTAGAATCAGTTATTAAAGATGGGATAGCAGCACATTTGGAAAGTGGTGAAATCATTGGACAAAGACAGCATGGATTTATGAAAGGTAAATCATGTCTGACGAATCTTATAGAATTTTTCGAGAATGTAACTAGTAGAGTGGATAAGGGAGAACCAGTGGATGTGTTATATCTGGACTTTCAGAAGGCTTTCGACAAGGTCCCACATAAGAGATTAGTATAAAAACTTAAAGCACACGGTATTGGGGGTTCAGTATTGATGTGGATAGAGAACTGGCTGGCAGACAGGAAGCAAAGAGTAGGAGTAAACGGGTCCTTTTCACAATGGCAAGCAGTGAGTGGGGTACCGCAAGGCTCAGTGCTGGGACACCAGCTATTTACAATATATATTAATGATTTGGACGAGGGAATTGAATGCAACATCTGCAAGTTTGCGAATGACACGAAGCTGGGAGGCAGTGTTAGCTGTGAGGAGGATGCTAGGAGACTGCAAGGTGATTTGGATAGGCTGGGTGAGTGGGCAAATGCATGGCAGATACAGTATAATGTGGATAAATGTGAGGTTATCCACTTTTGGTGGCAAAAACAGGAACGTAGACTATTATCCGAATGGTGGCCGATTAGGAAAAGGGGAGATGCAATGAGACCTGGGTGTCATGGTACACCAGTCATTAAAAGTAGGCATGCAGGTGCAGCAGGCAGTGACGAAAGCGAATGGTATGTTAGCATTCATAGGAAAAGGATTTGAGTATAGGAGCAGGGAGGTTCTACTGCAGTTGTACAGGGTCTTGGTGAGACCACACCTGGGGTATTGCATACAGTTTTGTCTCCTAATCTGAGGAAAGACATCCTTGTCATAGAGGGAGTGCAGAGAAGGTTCACCAGACTGATTCCTGGGATGTCAGGACTTTCATATGAAGAAAGACTGGATAGACTCGGCTTGTACTCACTAGAATTTAGAAGATTAAAGGGGGATCTTATAGAAACTTACAAAATTCTTAAGGGGTTGGACAGGCTAGATGCAGGAAGATTGTTCCCGATGTTGGGGAAGTCCAGAACAAGGGGTCACAGTTTAAGGATAAGGGGGAAATCTTTTAGGACCGAGATGAGGAAAACATTTTTCACACAGAGAGTGGTGAATTTCTGGAATTCTCTGCCACAGAAGGTAGTTAAAGCCAGTTCATTGGCTATATTTAAGAGGGAGTGTGGCCCTTGTGGCTAAAGGGATCAGGGGGTATGGAGAGAAGGCAGGTACAGGATACTGAGTTGGATGATCAGTCATGATCATATTGAATGGCGGTGCAGGCTCGAAGGGCCGAATGGCCTACTCCTGCACCTATTTTCAAAGTTTCTATGTTTCTATCACTCTTCAAGATCTTCTTGTCGAGTCCACACACAAGATTAGAAGTTGTTCAGGCAGAGCTGAACACACTTCTCGGCATCTGAATGGAATGGTGTCTGTCTTGCGCTTCTTGTGCTTCTTGTGTGTGGTGCTGGAAAGATTAGTGGAAACAGGGCCACGACGTGAACGCTCTTTCCTTGACCCCGTCTACAAGATGGCACCACTACTACTTGTGTCAAAAAATCTTTCTCATTCTCACGTTTTCACTTAGCTAAATGTCAAGAGTTCAATTATATTCAAGAGTTCAAGCATATTTAATTAAAGTTATATTCTATTCATTCTTCATGTTTCAGGTGAAAGACCTTAAATCAAAACATAGGAAAGAGAGAAAACGAGTTAGTTTTACATTACAGAGAGGATGAATTGACAAATCAGTCTGAAGAAGGGTCTTGACCTGAAATGTCACCTATCCATGTTCTCCAGGGATGCTGCCTGACCTGGTGAGTTACATAGATACATAGATACATAGAAAATAGGTGCAGGAGTAGGCCTTTCGGCCCTTCGAGCCTGCACCGCCATTCAATATGATCATGGCTGATCATCCAACTCAGAAACCCGTACCTGCCTTCTCTCCATACCCCCGATCCCTTTAGCCACAAGGGCCACATCTAACTCCCACTTAAATATAGAGTTGCTACAGCACTTTGTGTCCTTTTGACAGGGGAGATTTCCAGTATGATGCCAGAATTACCATGGTGAAAAGCTGTTGATGACGTTAATAGGGTGAGTCCACAGTTTCCGAGGTGATGTTACCTTCAATGTGATTCCATCGTCATATATATATTATCATTCCTTCAATTCCACTGATATATGTATCTCACCATCCCTTCTCCTTTCAGCTTTTAAAGGGAACAATTCCATTTGTGATTCTCTGATCTTCTCTTTTACCTCAACCAACCACTCTCCTCATGTCACTTTCCCAGGCAATCATAGAAGAGGCAACACCTAGCAATTCGCTTGTGCTTTGTCCAGTCTAATCCACTACTGCAGTTGATGTCCACAATTTGTTCTCCTCTGCAATCAAGAAACCAAGTGCATACAAGGTGAGTGTTTCATAGAGTACTGAGGTTCCTTCCACAGATGCACCCCTGAATTTTCAGTGCCTGCCACTTTAAGTCTGCTTCCACTTCCCACTCTAACTTATCCCTGCCTAATGTCTCAAACACAGTGTTGAATTGACGCCCAATGTAAGATTGAGCAACAGCAATTCATCCCCCATCTAGGCACATAGCACCCTTCTGGTGCAATTCGAACTGAGCAACTTTAGGTAACTCACTTTCTCTGTATCAATCAATCAATCAAAGACTTTATTGTCATTCAAAAATACACCAACCAATGCAAGTCTGAACGAAGTTTTTTTGCATCTGGCTCACCGTGCAACATAAAATAACAAAAGGATTAAAATAGATAAAAAGATAAAATAGATAAAAGATAAAAAAGATAAAAAGATAAAATAGATAAAAAGATAAAATAGATAATAGTGGCGGCACATTATATGGAATTCAAGAGTCTGATGGCTCAGGGGAAGAAGCTGTTGCAAACCCTGGCCGCTCTGCTCCTCATACTGCGATACCTTTTGCCCGAGGGCAGCAGAGTGAACAGTCCATGATGGAGATGTGTGGGGTCTTTTATAATGCTGTTGGCCTTGGACAAGCAACGTTTGCACGCAATGTCCCGGATTGAAGGAAGAGAAGTCCCGATGATTTTTTTCAGCCGTCCTCACCACTCTCTGCAGCGGACTTCCAGTCGGAGGCTTTGCAGTCCCCAAACCAGACAGAGACGCAGCTGGTCAAAATGCTCTCTATGGTTCCCCCGTAGAAAGTGGTGAGGACGGGATGGGGGAGGTGAGCTCTTCTCATCCGGCGCAGAAAGTGCAGCCACTGCTGCGCTCTCTTAACTAGTGATGCGATGTTTTGTGACCAGGTCAGACTGTTTGTGATCTGCACACCCAGGAACCTAGTGCTACTGACCAACTCCACATCGATGTCATTAATGTGTAGTGGTGTGTGACTGTGCCGGTTTCTCCTGAAGTCAACGATGACCTCCTTTGTTTTGTCAACATTCAGGATCAGATTGTTCGTGTTGCACCAGTCCACCAGTTGTTTCACCTCCTCCCTGTAAGCCAGTTCATTGTCGACCCGGATAAGGCCCACCACTGTTGTGTCATCTGCGTACTTCACGATGTGGTTTGTACTAAACCTGGCACAACAGTCGTGGGTCATCAGGGTAAACAGCAGTGGACTCAGGATGCAGCCCTGAGGGGAGCCGGTGCTCAGAGAGATGTTGGAGGTGTTGTTTCCAACCCGCACTGACTGGAGTCTGTCAGTGAGAAAGTCCAGTAGCCAATTACACAAGGGCGTGCTGAGGCCCAATGAACCCAATTTGCTTACCAAGTGCTGAGGGATGATTGTATTGAATGCTGAACCTGAAGTCCACGAGCAGCATTCGCACATGTGTGCTCTTCTCCTCTGGATGTGCCAGACTCAGGTGGAGTACGGAGGATATGGCGTCCTCTGTGGAGCGGTTTGGCCTGTAAGCAAACTGGAACGGCTCAAATGTGGAGGGGAGTCTGGAGGTAATATGGTCCCTGACCAGCCTCTCCAAGCACTTCATCATTATGGGAGTGAGTAGAAACATAGAAATTAGGTGCAGGAGTAGGCCATTCGGCCCTTCGAGCCTGCACCGCCATTCAATATGATCATGGCTGATCATCCAACTCAGTATCCCGTACCTGCCTTCTCTCCATACCCCCCTGATCCCCTTAGCCAGAAGGGCGACATCTAACTCCCTCTTAAATATAGCCAATGAACTGGCCTCAACTGCCCTCTGTGGCAGAGAGTTCCAGAGATTCACCACTCTCCGTGCTACAGACCTGGTCAGTTGTGGAGTAGGTCTTCTATTTTATTACGTTCACACCTCCACATTTCGCAGCTTTTGTGTACCTTTGTTTTCTCTCTCTCAAAATAGTGTCATTAACCTATCAACCAAATAATTTCAACGTATCATCATTACAACAACCAGATCCTTCCGTCTGAGATATTCCCTTTGACCCATCCATCACTTCCATGCGTTCTTTGCAATTTAAAACTAACTTGTTTTTGTTCTTTCCCACTTCTGACCAAACGTTGACACTTTTTCTCTTTCTACAGATGCTGCTTGAACTGTTGTATGTTTCCAGCAATTTTTCCTTTCCTTTCACATACCATCCCTTTATTTCTCTCTGTCCCCACATACTCAGTAACTCTAAATCTGTTACATTTTCATGTTTCTATGTGTTTTAGCATTGAATTTAAAGCAGAAAGCCTTGGAGCTCCACCAGCATCTGTGGAGAAAAACATGATGTTACAGACAGATGATCTTTCTCCGCAGATGCTGTCTGACCTGCTGAATATTTCCAACGTTTTCTACATTTATCTCAGCATCTGCATATTTTTGATTCTCATTTCAAACTTTTGTAAGTTCTAATGTTCTTTAATATTATTTTTTTTTTAAAGGTCTGGGCATCACTGACAAGGCTAGTTTTATTATTCACCTGTATTTGTGCTTGAGGAGGTGCTACAAGCCATCTTTGTAGCACCAGTGAGACATAACCAACAGTGACACTTCAATAATAAGAGAGAAAATAGTGTAAATGGGAAGGTCTGTAACACAATGTAAAACTCGTGATATTACATGATAAAATCGAGTGGTCATAGTGGCGCAGTGGTAGAGTTGCTGCCTTACAGTGAATGCAGCGCTGGAGACCCGGGTTCGATCCCGACCACGGGTGCTGTCTGTACGGAGTTTGTTACGGAGTTTGTACCTTCTCCCCGTGACCTACATGGGTTTTCTCCAAGGTCTTCGGTTTCCTCCCACACTCCAAAGACGTACAGGTTTGTAGGTTAATTTGCTTGGTAAATGTAAAATTTGTCCCGAGTGGGTATAGGGTAGTGTTAATGTGCGGGGATCTCTGCTCAGCGTGGACCCGGTGGGCTGAAGGGCCTCGTTCCGCGCTGTATCTCTAAAGTAAACTAAACTAAAGTGGATGATGGTGCAAGGTGAAAGTAAGCGATGGGACCAAGTCTAAAGGCGTTCAAATGCAGAATACTTAGATAGAGTCATAGAGACATATAACATGACAACAGGCCTAGCGACCCAATTTGCACATACCGACCAACATGCCACATCTACACTAGTCCCACCTGCCTGTGTTTGGTCCACACCCTGTGTAGATTGGCTATTTCATACTAGCCAATTATAGTGTTTGTTAGTAGTAACTCCGCCTAGTATGTGCTTCATATTATCAAGAGCCTGCTTACGCTGATTAGAATGAGTAGCAGTTCGGAGAGTTGATGACTGCAGATCCTTGCTGTATGTAGATTGAATAAATATATGTTGTTCAAGTCGACTCATTACACCCTGGTTCTTGATTCCCTTACTCTGGGCAAGAGACTCTGTGTGTTTACCAGATCTATTCCTCTCATGATTTGGTACACTTCTCTCCTCATGTACACTCCTCATCCCCCTGCGCTGCAAGGAATAGTCCTATCATCCTCCTGCACTTTAATGAATAGATTCGTAGTGGATATATCCACTTATTAGAGAAGTAATTTCATAATAACTAATGTTTTGTAATTAGTGGCAAATTGAAATAATCTTACAGCATGAAGGCTCTAAAACATACTCAATTTGTTGTATGCCATGGATTAGACTTATTTAGTGCTGTCACTTTAAGTACTGTAGATGCTGGTATGCTGATTATATTTCAATAATTTGTCCAGCTTTCCTTCTGAGAACATTCAGTCTCTGCCACTGAAGCAACATTAACTCAAAGGTCAGATAGGAAACATTTCATATTTACACTGGTGAACTCTATATTCATCTTCAATAAGACATGGGTGTATTTTTTTGCAAACTCCCCGACATATTGCTTCTTATAATTAGTTTGTTTCCTTCAATCTTCTTGTGCACGTGGCTTTATTAATCGAGCATGCTTTCAAAGTATGGAAATTAAATGAAGAATTTAATTAAGAATGATAATTGGTGTGTGTGCCACTTTTCGTAGTCACAGAGAGCGGAAACAGGCCCTTCGTTCCGATTTTCCCACACCAGCCAACATGTCCCAGCTCGTCCCACTTGCCTGCATTTGGTCCATATCCCTCCAAACCTATCCTATCCATGTATCTGTCTAACTCTTTCTTAAATGTTGGGATAGTCCCTGCCTCTACTACCTCCTCTGGCAGCTTGTTCCATACACCCACCACCCTTTTGTGTGAAAATGTTACCCCTCAGATTCCTGTTACCCCTCTTTTCCCCTTCACCTTAGAATTATGTCCTCTGGTTCTCGATTCACCTACTCTGGGCAAGAAACTTTGTGCATATACCCGATCTATTCCTCTCATGACTTTATACACCACAATAAGATCACCCCTCATCCTCCTGCGTGCCAAAGAATATAGTCCCAGCCAGCTCATCCTCTCCCTACAGCTCAGACCTGGCAACATCCTTGTAAATCTTCTCTGTACCCTTTCCAGCTTGACAACATATTTCCTATAACACCCAAAACTGAACACAATACTCCAAATGCGGCATCACCAACGTCTTATATAACTGCAACATGACCTCACAACTTCTATACTCAAAACTCTGACTGATGAAGTCCTATATGCCAAACACCATTTTGACCATCCTATCTAACTAAGGAACAATGCACCTACTCTCCGAAATTTCTCTGCTCTACAACACTCCCCAGAATACTACCATTCACTGTGTAGGTCCTGCCCATGTTAGATTTCCCAAAATGCAACAACTCACATTTCTCTATAATAAATTCCTTCAACTATTCCTCAGCCCACCTGGCCAATCGATCCAGATCCTGCTGCAATGATTCTCAACCCTTCACTATCTACAAAGCCACTCACTTTTGTATCTGCAAACTTGTTAATCTTACCCTGTATGTTCTCATCCAAATCATTGATATAGATGCCAAACAGTAACGGGCCCAACACTGAACCCTGAGGCACACCATTAGTCACAGGCCTCCAGTCCAAGAAGTAACCTTCCACCATTACTGCCTCCTTCCATGGAGCCAATTTAATATCCATTCAACTATCTTTCCTTGGATCCCATGCGATTTAACCTTCCAGAGCAGCCTACCATGTAGAACCTTGTTGAATGCTTTACTGAAGTCCATGTACACAACAGTTCTGCCCTCATCAACCTTTTTGGTCACGTCTTGTCTTCCAAAAACTCAATCAAATTTGTGAGAAATGATCTCCCACGTACAAATCCATGCTGGCCATCCCTAATCAGCCTTTGACGGTCTAAATCCCCGTATATCCTATCCCTCAGAATACTCTCTAGTACCTTTCCAATTCAGATGTTAAGCACACTGGACTACAGTTCCCAGCATTTTCCCTGCAGCCTTTCTTGAATAGAGGTACAACATTTGCCACCCTCCAGAATTCTGGCCCCTCTCCTGTATTTAAACAAGACTTGTAAATTCCAACGAGGGCTCCTGCAATTTCCTCCCGGGTTTCCCACAATGTCCTCGGAAATATCTGATTCGGCCCTGGAGATTTGTCTACCTTCATACACTATAGTACCTTTAGCATCTCTTCGACTGTAACACTGACTGCTTTCAAGACTTCCATTAACTGCCCCAAGTGCCTTCATCCTCCTATCTTTCTCCTCGGTAAATATAGAGGTGAAATACACATTGAGGCCCTTGCCCATCTCCTGTGGCACCTTGCAGAGTTGACCGCTTTGATTCCTGAAAGGTCCCATTCGCTCTCTGGTTACCCTTTTCTCCCTTATGTATTTATAAAATCTCTTGGGAATGCCAAAAACTCAATCAGAGTTATCTCTTGGCCCCTTTTTTCCCTTCCGATTTCCTTTTTTACTTTGCTCCTTAGTTTCCGAAACTCCTCCAGGGATACCCTTGATGCCAGCTGCCTGTACCTGTCCCATGCGTCCTTCTTATTCTTGACCAATGCCTCAATTTCTCTTGTCAGCCAAGCTTCCTTCGGTGTGCCGGCTTTGCCCTTCACTCTAATATTCCGAGCATTTGGCAACACACTTTTAAAAACATCCCACTTGGCTGATGTTCCTTTCCTCTGGAACAACCTGCACCGATCACTTGAGAGAAACTTTCTTTCATACCCTCAATGTTGACCTTACCCAAATTTAGCATTTTTACACATGGGCCCTCTCTGTACCTATCCATAAATATCTTAAAACTACTTGAACAGTGATTACTGGTCCCAAAAGGTTCCTCCACAAACACTTCATTTACTTGCCTTTCCCAATTTCCCAAGACTAGATCAACTGTTGCCCTCTCACATATGGGGCCCTTTACATATTGCTGTAGAAAACTCTCCTGAACAGCTTTGAGAAATTGCGCCCCATCTTTCACACTATTATTTCCCCAGCCAATATTGGGAAAGTTAAAATGCCCTACTATAACAACCTTATTTGACTTGCAGCTGTCTACAATCTCCTGGCATATTTGTTCTTCTAATTCCCGTTTACTAGTTGGAGGTATAGAAGTGTGGAAATACACATCACCAGATTCAGAGACAGTTTCGTCCCAACTGTTTTCAGGCAACTGAAGCAAGCACCAAAATTGCAGAGGCCCTCATACTGAATTGACCATTCTATTCCTTATCCCAAGATTCAGAATACTGATCAAATGAATAGGGCTTGGTCCAATGCCAGAAGCAGCACAAGTCCAAGATGAACGGAGTGCACCTACCCTTTGACTATAAAGAAACAATCAATATAGAATAGTGATTGAATGGATTTTCTTCCAAATGTACTTTGAAAATATAGAATCTCACTTCCCATAATGTTTCATTCATTTTAATATATTTCCTTATTTTAAAGAAATGAATTTGCACTATTGTGTCAAATTTATTATCTTTAGACATTACTTTAGACTTTAGAGATACAGAGCAGAAACAGGCCCTTTGCCCACCAAGTCCACGCCGATCAACATTCACTCCTTATACTAGCACTCCTTAAACAAGACACTAGGGACAATTTACAATTTACAGAAGTAAATTAACCTACTAACCTGTACGGCTTTGGAGAGTGGGAGGAAACCGGAGCACCTGGTTAAAACCCACGTGGTCACAAGGAGAATGTACAAATTCTGTACAGACTGCACCCGTAGTCAGGATTTAACCCAGGTGCCTCTGGCGCTGTGAGGTAGCAACTCTACCTGCACCATTATGCCGCCCATCTATGTATAATATATTGATGATTTTTAGGAAATGCTATGCTGTAATATTGTGCAGCCTTTCATTTGAATAATATGATTATTAATATTTTCAGCAGCTTTAATAAACAATCTATTTGCAACATTATTTTATATCTATAATGCAGTAGAACCTTTACTTTTTAAAACGTTAAAGGGCGACATTGATATGCTTAAACAATTAATCTGGTATTTTTAGAAAAAATTCTACGTGCAAGCTAACACTGGAGATCTCCCCTATTCCACGTCTCTGCTAAATATAGGTCAGTAAACTAAGACTCCAGTTGTCGCTTGTTTCCATTTGAACTACTGTCATTCTTTGTGTCTGCAAATAAACATTCTACAATTAGGCTGTGCCTTTGTCTAGCAGTGATATTGAAAATTTGAATGGAATTTACATATTCCATGCTATTGACCTTCAGAGATGGGGATGTGAACAGGAGATGGAATGACTCTAAATCATATACACAATAACATTAAGTGTGATGAAGCAAGTCTCATTCGCAAACGTACCAGATGGAAACAGGTTTTAGCATGATTACTGTCCATTCATTAAAAACATCCAATAAATGTAAAACACCAATCAATAAACATGTTCAAGTGCAATTCATTACCTTGTTTTAACTTCCTGTTAATTATTGTAGACGTATTTAATGTCTACATAACACTAAATCAATTAGACTAAATGTGATGGATTTAAAAATATTGACAAATATGGAAAAGATTGATCCAAAAAGATTATTTAACTTGATCTTAGAGGATGGATTTAACAGGCTTTAAGTAAAGAATGAAATATAACATTTGTGACTAGTCAAAATGGGTTTCCAATTAATTGTTTGTCAATTAATACATCTTTAATAAAAATTTAAAAAAATGGATATTAGGAAATCAGACACATAGTGTTATGTTGCATTAAATGATCCCAAGTAGCTGGAAGTTTCAAAAGGGATTTTGGAGGAATAAGATGTATTAAAATATAATCTAATTGCAGTAAAAATAATTAGTTCAAATTAAATTGTGTTGCAAGGTGAGAAACTGGGATAAATGTCACATGTTTTACTTCAAGAGTTAGTTAAGTTCCCGATAGAAAATGCAGTCGCAACACTTGCATTCAATGCCTCGTCCGATGGAGGTAAGCACGCCATATGCTTTTTCACCACTTTGTCTACCTGTGCAACCAGATTTAAGGAAGCTATGAACTTGTACCCCTAGGTCGCTCTGTTCTTCAATTATCCGAGGGTCCTGCCATTCACTGTGTATGTTCTGCCCTGCTTTAACTTCCCAAAGGCATCACTTTGCACTTGTCGGAGTTAAATTCCATATGCCATTCCCTGGTCCACTTTCAAAGTTGATCTCCAACCTGCTGTATCATTCGACAACTTCTTCACTGTTCACCACACCACCAACGTTGGTGTCATTCACAAACATACTAATTGTATTGTTGCATTCCCAGTGCATGTGACACCCCTCTTGATTCTTGACTCAAGCCACCTACATTCTCATCCAGATTACAATACACAACAATCAACAATGGACCAAGCACCAATCTTTGTGGAACATCACTGGTCGCCGGCCTCCAATCTGAAAAAAAAAATCCAGCTACTACTATACTACTATTGGCTTGCTCACTCTAGATCCTGCCGGTCCAGCGTACTAGTGTTGCCTTGTTGAAGGTCCATGCAGATTATGTCCAATGCACTGCTTCCATCAATTCCCTTGGTCATCTCCTCAAATTTGTGAAGCACAATTTCCCACACGCAAAACCACTTTGACAATTCCTTATCAGTCCTTGTCATTCCAAAAACAGATAGATCACAATGTAGGCTTTAATTGGCATTATTTTTTGGGTGCGCATAATGTTTTGTACTGCTCTTGCCATGAATTATTTGAAGTGGATACACTGCCACTGAAATTCTAGTCATAGAGTGATAGAGTGATACATTGCAGAACTAAGCCCTTTGGCCCAACATGCCCACACCGGCCAACATGTCCCAGCCGCATGAGTCCCCCATCTGCCTTTGTTTGGTCCATATCCCTCCAAACTTGTTCTATCCATGTACCTGTCTAACTGTTTCGTAAACGTTGGGATAGTTGGGGTAGAAATGGTGGCAAAAACAGGAAAGCAGACTATTATCTAAATGGTGGCCGACTAGGAAAAGGGGAGGTGCAGCGAGACCTGGGTGTCATGGTACACCAGTCATTGAAAGTAGGCATGCAGGTGCAGCAGGCAGTGAAGAAAGCGAATGGTATGTTAGCTTTCATAGCAAAAGGATTTGAGTATAGGAGCAGGGAGGTTGTACTGCAGTTGTACAGGGTCTTGGTGAGACCACACCTGGAGTATTGCGTGCAGTTTTGGTCTACAAATCTGAGGAAGGACATTATTGCCATAGAGGGAGTGCAGAGAAGGTTCACCAGACTGATTCCTGGGATGTCAGGACTGTCTTATGAAGAAAGACTAGATAGACTTGGTTTATACTCTCTAGACTTTAGGAGATTGAGAGGGGATCTTATAGAAACTTACAAAATTCTTAAGGGGTTGGACAGGCTAGATGCAGGAAGATTGTTCCCGATGTTGGGGAAGTCCAGGATAAGGGGTCACAGCTTAAGGATAAGGGGGAAATCCTTTAAAACCGAGATGAGAAGAACTTTTTCACACAGAGAGTGGTGAATCTCTGGAACTCTTTGCCGCAGAGGGTAGTCGAGGCCAGTTCATTGGCTATATTTAAGAGGGAGTTAGATGTGGCCCGTGTGGCTAAGGGGATCAGAGGGTATGGAGAGAAGGCAGGTACGGGATACTGAGTTGGATGATCAGCCATGATCATATTGAATGACGGTGCAGGCTCGAAGGGCCGAATGGCCTACTCCTGCACCTAATTTCTATGTTTCTATGTTTCTATGATAGTCTCAGCCTCAACTACCTTCTCTGGTAACTTGTACCACACACCCACCACCCCTTTGTGTGAAAAAGTTACCCCCTCAGATTCCTATTAACTCTTTTCCCCTTCACGGTGAATCTATGTCATTTGGTTCTCGATTCCCCTACTCTGGGCACGCAATTCTGTGCATTAAAGTTCAGTTAGTACCGAGGTACAATGAGAAGCTTGTGTTATGTGCTAACCAGTCAATGAAAGAACAGTACGTGATCACAATTGGGCCATCCACAGTGTACAGATACATGATATAGGGAATAACGTTTAGTGCAAGATAAAGGCCGATTAAAGATAGTCCGGGGGTCTCCATTGAGGTAGATAGTAGCTCAGGGCCGCTCTCTAGTTGTTGATAAAATGGTTGCCTAGTTGTGTGTACGTGTGATTTAATTTTATACTGTCTACCTAATCGTGTTGTACGTGCTTAATGTCAAATTCGTGTGCAACCATCACCTCGTGTTAAAAAAAAGAAACATTGCATTGACATCTTCCCCTCCTGAAAACCTTCAATTTCCCTCCTTCACCCTGACCTCCCCAGCCACTCCTTCCATCAGGCACCATTCGTCCCAGCGGCGGCAGAACGGATTATTCAGTCACTTGAGAACCCGTCAAACCTACGTGAAGGCGAGTCACATCTAACCCAGGGGGACTGCCTAAGGAGATAGTGATTCCGGCACCTTTCAAACCACACCTCCACATATGTGTATGCAATCACTGGGTCAGCTCACAGAAGTCAATCCCGTGAGAGGGATGGCTAAAATGAGTGAAATGTATCCAGATTTAAGGAGCCTGTGGATAAAAGGGATTGGCGAATCGGAGCTTGAACTCCACTAATTGCAAACTCTTATTTCCCCTACACGAAGCATTCAATAACTCTTTACCTGCATTGCATCCCCTTGATATTTCTAGCCGCGGGACACTGATTGCTTGGTCTAGAGCTATATTTACCGATCCTTAAAGCCATAAAAGGTCGTAACTCTGGCTTTCACATTCCACTGACGGGCCGCATTATTTTTGTACTGAACTCTGGAGCCGAGTCTGCAGCCTTCTTCCTCCCACTGCTTTCCCAGATACATCACACCGAGCCTTCTCGCTGATACAAACAACAAAATCTCAGAAAACATTTGACATTCGGTGAGTGTTCTTGATTCTAAGTAGATTTGGCGGGGCTTGTGGCGGGTTTTGTGACCCAAATGTTGTTTTTATTCTTTGTTAAAACGTTAAAGTCCCGCTGGCAGCTGAGCGGTGCATGTGTAAATGTACCATGAACACATAGCTCAACCGGCGAGGTCGGGCAGAATCACGCCGTTTTATTCAATGCGGGTTTGTAACAAAAAGGACCCAATTAGAAACCTAGACCGAGAAACCGTGATTATATTTCACCGGAACCCTGTGTGGCTGGATGTTAACAATTCTGTCAGAATTACTTTAAAATGTATCTTGAAATATAAAATTAAACGCGGAATGGGAAGTTGGGTGTAAACATGGCTCAAAGTAAAGTAACGCACAATGTTTCATTTGCAGCCAAATACATGTATTAAAACGAATTAATAGCTTTCGCGCGAGAATTATTAAAGACAGTGGCAAATATTTAGAATTAAATGTAATTTTTATTTAATACAAACGATATTTTATATGATATTGTACACGTTGTGTACTGTATATATGTAATAGTTTCCATTTCTTATAATTAAAATTCAAAGTGATTTATTACACAGAAACATTGTGGCAGATTGTTGGCTTATGAGGATTTGCAACGTTTTAAATGTTACTTGCTTTGACCATCCAAGGGTCAGACCAGAAAAGGACATAAACTAAATCGGAACCCTGTTACCCATATCTTGATATCAGCGCACTCCAATGTTGGTTACATATGGAGCACTGTTTCCTGAGTTTTATTTTTTGCTTTATCTAAAACAGAGTTCATACGGCCAAGCGGGAACAATTCGGATTTTACGTGGCCAGCCAGCATGTCCTCCGTATCAGTACCTTTCTACCAGAAGCACCACAAGCACTATGATCGCGACTATCGGAGTAGCCAGTTGCACTCCACTATGCAAGACTACCGCCTGCAGGAAAAGCGCAACATTACAACTCACTCCCACGGGTAAGAGCATGTCAGGATTACTGGCGATCGACACAAAATGCTGAAGTAACTCAGCGGATCAGACAGCATCTCTGGATAAACGGAATAGATGATGTTTCGGGTCGAGACTACTGACTGCGGCTGCAACTACATATTAAAGGTTTTATAATAGATGAAGGGTGTTTAAATTGGATTTTAATGTATCGCAGAAATAGGTGCTCTTAGCCAATATCAGATGCACAGTTTAATTTAGAGATACAGCGTGAAAACAGGCCCTTCGACCCACCGAGTCCGCACCGAATAGCGATCCCCGCACATTAATACTATCATACACACTCCAGGGACAATTTTGTACATTTATACCAAGCCAATTAATCTATAAACTTGTAGATCTTTGGAGTGTGGGAGGAAACCGAAGTTCGCGGAGAAAACCAACGCAAGTCACGGGGAGAACGCACAAACTGCACCGGTAGCCTGGATCGCGCTGTAAGGCAGAAACTTTGCCGCTGTACCACCGTGGTAGAGCAGGCCCTCGGACCCAACTTGCCCACGCCACCTTCCCACCTGTCTGCATTTGCCCATATCTTTCTAAATCTTTCTTATACATGTACTTCTCCAAATGTATTTTAAATGTTGAAGGACTGTCCCACTGCGGGGACTAATTTGTGAGTTTAGAAGAGTTTGCGCTCGACTCAAACTCACAGCATGGTCGACAAGTGGTCCTAGGAGATCTATGTAACTCTCCTTCATGCTCGAGAGTAGTTCCCGCATAATCGAGGCCTCAGTTTGGTCGAAGAGTATTGTTTAGCATCCTGAGAATTGTCCACAAGTAAAAATTGCACGGCTTTTTTACTCGTAGGTTTAGTCGAAGTGGGTCGTAGTAGGTCGGCATGTTATTCGTAGGTAATCAATGGCAATCAAATGTAATCAAAGGTAGTCGAAGGTAGTCGTAGATAGTGTTAGTATAGTCGAAGGTGATCGTCTTCACTCTCCACTATTCGGTGTCCAATTTTCCCGATGCTAGTCGAAGCTAGTCTTCAGCATAGTCAAAGGAGGTCAAAGGAGATCGAAGGAGGCCTTCTACATATTCGTAGGAGGTTCTCTACATAGTTACAGGAGGTTGTAGGAGGTGTTCTACTTCGGCGATACAACAAGACCATGACACTTTTTTAAACTCTCCTAAACTCTTCTAAATTTACAAATTAGGTCCCCGCAGTGGAACAGGCCCTTTATTATAGTACCTGCCTCAACTACCTCCTCTGGCAGTTTGTTGCACACACACACCGCCCTTTGTGTGTAAATATTGTCCCTCAGGTTCTTGTTAAACCGTTGTGCTCTGTGCATTTACCTGATCTATTCCTTCATGATCTTCTACACCTCTGTAAGATCACTCCTCATTCTCCATGGAATAAAGCCCTAGCCTGCTCAACCACTCCCTGTAGCTCAGGTCCTCAATTCCAAGCAACATTCTTGTAAATATTCTCTGCACCCTGCTTCCAAAAGTTTAAACAACTTATCCAGAATTTGGTGGATATAAATTTTTGATATTAGCTGGGATCTAGATTTCAAGAATTATCAAATCTAGTTAAGTTGTTGGGTTTTTGTTGACAAACTAACTAATTATCCTGCCATTCAACCAAATTCAAGGATAAACATTAACCTCATAAGATGATAAGACATAGAAGCAGAATTAGGCCATTCGACCCATTGAGTCTGTTCTGCCCTTTGATCATGGCTGATCTGTTTTTGCCTCAAACGTATTCTTCTGCCTTATCCCTGTAACCTTTGATGCCTTTAGTAATCAAGAGCCCCCATCAATCTCTGCTTTAAAAATACCCAATGACTTGGCCTCCATCGACATCTGTAGCAATGAATTCCATAAATTCAACACACTCTGGTGAAAAAAATTCCTGCTCTTCTCTATTCCAAAGGCATGTCCTTTTGTTCAGAGTCTGTGCCCTCTAGTCCTAGATTCCCCACGTCTGGAAACATCCTCTGAATATCCACTCTATTTAGGCCTTTCATTATTCGGTAGGTTTCAATGAGATTATCCCCTCATCCTCCTAAACTCCAGCAAGTCCAGGCCCAAAGCCGTCAAACACTCCTCATACGTTAACCCAATCATTCCTGGGAACATTTTTATAAACCTTCCCTCCAACATCAGCACAACCTTCCTCAGATATGGGGCCCATATAAAATAAGAATATTTTGTAGATAAAAATCATCAAAGGAAAAATGCGAGGTTTGAAAATAAATAACCATAGAATGGTGGCATCACTCAGTGGATCAGACTGCACCTGTGGTAACAGAAACAGAGCTAATGTTTTAACTGGAGAGTCCATTCCAGGTTCTTTAACCTGAAAATTTAAACTGTTTCTGTACCAGTCTGATGAAGGCTCCTGACCCGAAATGTCACCTATCCTTATTCTCCAGAGATGCTGCCTGACCTGCTGTGTTATTCCAGCATGCAGCGTTTATTTTTGTAAATCAGCACCTGCAGTTCCTTGTTTGTATTGTTTCTCTTTTCACAGATACTGCCTCACCTACTGAGTTTTCAGCATTCTTTTGTTTTTTATTTGTGTTGGGTAGGCTATCATGCCAAACAAAGACAATTAAAGCATTATTATAGTCATAAAAATGTTCAATAGCTTTTTTGAAGTTTAAAAAAAGGACATAGGTGAAATTCAAAACTCATGACCATGGTAGGGGGGGAGTATTGGAGATAGCGAAGGAATTTACTCATATTTGTAAGGTAGTGAGCTATTTAGAGACTGTCGGCATGGGTTTGTGTGAGACAGCCCATGAGTTACAAATTTGATTGAGTTTTTTGATGAGATGGCAAAGGTGATCGATGGCCTGGAGCATGGGGATCGGTGTTGTCTGCATGTACTTCAGTAAGGTGCAGTATTTGACAAGGTCTTTCATGGTATACTGATCCAAAAGATTAAGATGCATGGGATTCACAGTGACTTGGTAGTTTGGATTCAGAACTGCTTTATCCATAGAAGATGATCAGTAGTGGTGGAAAAGTGTTATTCTAGCTGGAGGTCCATGACCAGAGTTATTTGCAGGGATCTGTGCTGGGACCTCAGTTGTTTGTGATATATATAAATGACTTGGTCAAAATGTAGATGAGTTGATTAGTACATCAGCAGACAACACAAAAATGTGTGCCATTTGAAACAGAGAAGAAGGCTATCAAAGGGTGCAACAGAATGTAGACCAGTATAATATGGGCGGAAAACTTGCACATGAAGTTTAATCCAAGCAAGTGTTGCATATTGGAAGGTCAAATGTGTGGAGAAGGTATACCATTGATGACAGAGCCCTTAACGACCTTAAGTTTGGAAGGATCCAATGTCCTAGCCTCCTGAATGTAACAATAAATATAAATAAACTGTTAAAGAAGGAAAACAATATGTTTGTCTTCATCTACTAAGACATTAAGCATAAGATTCAGGAAATAATTTTGCAGTTTTATAAACTTTTGTTAAATAACTTTTGTAATATCTTTTTGTTTCTATGTCCGACCCTCTGCATCCCTTGACGTCGGATTCCTTGGATTTATTGTCTTAACTTACTGTCCTAATTTACTGTCTTGGCCCAAGACTCTCGCTGTTTTATTTTGAAATTATTATTGTCTTCTCTGTGATGATAACTAGATCATTGTGTTTAAGAGTGTGGAAGAAAGACAAAAGGAAATTTAACAAGACACCAGTACAACAATTTCATGTGTAATCTCCATTATTTATGGCATGTACAGAAGGTTATTTTGAATAGTCAAACACAGCCGTTACTGTCCTTCTGAATTGTTCTTGATTGAAACATTATTCAATGGAGAAATTATAAAGAGAATATGGCTACTTACTGTTAGTGGGGAATTTTCTATTTAAAGTGTTCTGATCAGGATTTGGGGCATTTGAGCTATAAAGTTTTCTGTATTAATTTTATATCTGATTCATGAAGGTTTTTAAAGTGACACCTTTTACAATACATTACTGTTGAAATTGTAACATGCGTTGCCATGCTTTTGTTATTTGAAAGTTGTCCCACCATATTTATCCCAAATATTGGATTACTCATTACAGGATCTCTCTCTTCCTGTGTTAAGTTGTAGGTGTGTTGTTGTGCTAGTGGATAGAAGAAATTCATTGTCATAATATTCTCCAAAGCAACTTCAATCTAATATATTTCCCAAAATACTTGGGCTGGGTAGTATTTTGATGATCTAAAGACATCCATGTAGCTTTACATCTTATAAAAATTACCTTAGGTGGAGAATTTTGTTGATTTGCAGTTATTTGGCTGGAAGTGTTTCAGAACCCTGTTGAGATGTGTTGATGGGGCTTTAGTTAATCCTTTGTGGCTGAGTAGGAAGACCTCCAAGGAAATTCCTCATCTTGAACACTGATGGACTGTTGTTATATGTTTGTTCTGCCAGAATAGAGTCGGAAAGCAAGGAAATAGCCCCTTGGCCCAACCCATTTATGCCAACCAAGATGCCCATCTAAGCAAGTCTGATTTGCTCGCGTTTGACCCATATGTCTTCAAACCTTCCCTAGGTCTGTTCACTCATGTTGAAGGCAACTTTTTGTCCTTTTAGGAAAACAGCTGAGAAAAGAGCAGAAGCCACTAAAGATATTGGGCTAGCACTCTGATAGGCAGAAGATGAATACCAAAAGCATTACATTCAATTCCCACCACAAACTTTGCTTCTGACCCGATGTGTTGCATGTAAATGTCTGCTGTAGATATGTGATGCAAGTGTGCGTATATGATTCAAGGACAGTTTCTTCCCAACTGTTATTAGGCAAGTGAACTATCCTACCAACAATGAGAGAGCAGTCCTGAACTACTATCTTCCTCATTGGAGCCCCTCAGACTATCTCTGATGGGAGTTTACTGGCTTTATCTTGCTCTAAAAGTTATTCATGTTATTCTCTTCATCATGTATTTGTTTACTGTGGATGGCTCGATGTAATCATGTATTGTCGTTCCTCTGACTGGTTAGCATGCAACAAAAGCTATTCACTGTACCTCAGTACACATGACAATAAGCTAAACTAAACTAGATGAGTAAAGTAATTGCGCATCTTCTAACTGCATTCCATTACTCTTCACATCTCTCTGTATATGTTGCATCGTACAGGTTCAAATGCAGGAATGTGTGCACAGGCACATACGCTTAAATGCAACAAGGGTAGAAAATCAAGAAAAAAAGAAAATAATTTTAGTCTGACAATGAGCATGAGTTATCCAGTTTGTGGGATGAGTTTAAAAGCCCATAACCTCTTAAATTACTTTGCTCACTTGGAAGGATTAGTTTAAATTCCTAACACAGTCTTGTGAGAAACGATGGTAATGAGATAATGCATAGGGGAATGCAACATAACTCTTGAGCAGAAACAGTAAGAGTGGGTGGAGGGCATAGACCTGTGTGGCTACATTGAAAGCCTCGGCATGTAAAAACAAGTACAGTAGTCTTTCAATTCACATGATGATTACATGGAAATATGTATTGGTGCAAACAGTAGAGTAGAAATTGGTTGTGTGGGTCAGAAAATTAAAAAAAAAGTATAGTTTTGGGCTTACAGCTCTAGGAAAGATGTTGTCAGGATGGAAAGGGTGCTGAGAAGATTTGCAAGGATATTGCCAGGACTCGAGGACCTGAGCTATAGGGAACAAGTGAGCAAGCTCGGACTATTCCATGGAGCATAGGAGGATAAGGGGTAATCTTATCGAAGTGTTCAAAATCGCACCCTTTCCAACTAGACAACATCTTTCCTATAACATGGAGCCAAAAACTGAACACAATCTATACAGTAAATGTGGCTTCACCAACGTTGTATATAACTGCAACATGCCCCCCAACGTCTATACTCCACACTCTGACTGATGAAGGCCAAAGTGCCGAAAACATTTATGACCACCCTATCTGCCCGCGACACCACTTTCAAGGAACTATGTATCTGCATTCAAGATCCCCCTGCTCTACAACACTCCCCCAGAGCACTACCATTCACTGTGTAGATCCTGCCCATGTTGGACATCCCAAAATGCAACATTTCACATTTCTCTATGTTATATCCCATCAACCATTCCTCAGCCCACTTGCCCAACCGATCAAGATCCTGCTGCAGTCTTTGAATGCATCAGCAAGTGCATGATCTGTTTAAAGGACATATCTTGACAATGGAACATGGTTGAGTTCTTTGACTACACACTGAATTTCAAGTGTTTTGTGCTTTAATTGTTGAACAAATTGAATCAAAGTTATTTAGCATACAAAATCTCATATTGCATATATGCATATTCATGAAGTCCATAGAGATTGTATTAATGAATGTAAAACATGCAAACTGCAAATTTATCACAGTTTATCACAGCAAGAAGCCACAAAGGAAATGTATGCACTTGTGATTAATAGCAAATTAAGCTTGACTAGCATTTACACCACCAGTGACAACGGCAGAAAACAGAAGAAATCGATACAAAAGACTTTAGCCTTTAGAGAGACAGTTCCTTCGGCCCACCGAGGCCTCACCGACCCCATACACTAACACTATCCTACGCACTCCAGGGACAATTTAACCAAAGTAAATGAACCTACAAACAGGTAGGTCTTTCAAGTGTGGGAGGAAACCGGAGCATCTGGAGAAAACCCATGCGGTCAGAGAAAGAAGGTACAAGCTCCGTGTAGACAGCACCTGTAGTCAGGATTCAACCCAGGTCTCTGCCGCTGTAAGGCAGCAGCTCTATCGCTAAGCCACAAAAGTATAATTAAATGGACAGATTATCTACATGAAACTCAACGGGGCAGCAGATTGCTCATTTATAGATGAGGATACACATCTCAGTTAAATCAGCCATGTTCCACTGACAAAGAGAGCAATGAACTTGAATACATGTTCAGAAGAAGTCTTAAAATCTTTAGTCCAGATTGAAGTGATTATTGCACTATGTGGTCAGCAATTAGCCCAACAAATGGTTGTAGCTGAGGGTACTAAATGGTCAACAGCAAAGGTTGGCTCAAAAGATTAAAGCTAGATCAGCCAGAACTGTTCCACATGGGGCATGCTTAGATTTACACTTTGGAAAATATGGAGAAATATCCGATGATGCAAGTATTAATGCTCATCCACATTGAACCAGGTGCAAAGTCAATCTAAGGATGTCAAAATAGTTCTTTATAGGTTCACAATGATGCAACATGTACATTGAAACTTGCCGGTGATGATTTCATGATTTGAATGATGAATTGGCAGCTGTTGAAATGGGGGATGAATTGGGGGATGTTGAAAGTAGTAGAAGATGATATTCCACTAGTTTGGTTCCGCAATCTTGATGAATCGAAGCTGTATCCATTAATTCTTCAATTTATTTAATACCCGAGCCAATAATAAAAACTTCAGGCTATGGCTTTTCTGCTTATCAGCATTTCAAGAATATATTTTCTCAATACACTCAATGTCGGAGTTAAAACCATCATTCAGATAATAGACGTTGGAGTTTAGATTGAAATATGTGACACAAAGATGGCTTCTATAAATAAGAATTAATATCCCCATGTATCAACTCATTCCACCAAATAATACACAGGAAAATGTAAAAAAGTTACGTGATTTTGAGCATGTCCCAGAAGTTGATCCAGTGACATTGCGGGAGTAACGCTAGAAAGGTCCACTGAATTAAGTCAAGAAGTGATACTTTCCTCAATTTATGAAGTGGATACAATGCCAATGAAACAAGTTTCTCGAAGATTAAAAAAATTCAGGAAAAAATAGTTAAATTTACAAACAATGCATATGTACGGATCACATATTATTTTCAAAAAGGGAAAAGCAATGTAGTATACATATATTAAAAACATATATGTATGATGGTTACGCCACATATGCAAAGTACTCGATTAGTTGAATAAACCAGTTGCAGTTGTCCGTGTGTCTTCACATTACCTCTGTAGAGGCCGGGTTCAAAGTTAGGAACATATGCACGGACACATAATTTACAACCATCCACTGTATTTCTCTTCCTGTTATTTGACCATTATTGAATTAGCCATTTCTTAACCTCAGTCTTTTATTTGAATATCAGATAAGATACAGCCCACAGTTAGACTGCCTTCTTTACCTCTTTAAAATCTCCCAATTCCACCTCAATTTTAATGCATCCACTGTTGAAAATCTCACTTGTAAATGTATTACCACCAGATCTGGTTATCTAACACATTTCATGTTTCCACCAGTGGGGAAAGTCTAGAACCAGAGGACACAGCCTCAGAATAAAAGGATGTATCTTTAGACAGGAAATTAGGAGGAATTTCTCTCATCAGAGGGTGGTGAATCTGTAGAATTCATTGCCACAGATGGCTCTGGTGGCCTTGTCAGTGGGTATTTTTAAGGAGGAGATTGTCAGAGAGTTGAATACTAAGTGTTATGGGGAGAAGGTAAGAGAATGGGGTTGATGAACGAGGGAATGATAGATCAGCCATGATTGAATGGCAGAGTAGACTTCAAGGGCTAATGGCCTACTGCTCCTATGATTAATGAACATGAATTTCATCATTCTGCCCTCTATAAGTGAGATGGCTGCCACCATTGATTTCAAATTGAGCAACATGTTGATTTAAAATGATGTATTCCGTTCTAGGGTTCTTCTATGAGTTAAAACCTCTCTAAATCTATAATCTCTTCCAACTCCATAATAATTTGAGATATCTGCACAATTCTCACATCTTAATCATTCTGAAATGTAATTGTACTATTCACCTGCAAGGGCCTTAAGGTATAGAATAACAAAATAATACTTGATGCAATGGAAGAGAACAAATATGTGAACAGAATAGGCCACGGGCCTCATTTTGTGTTGATTAATAGTTTAGTTTTAGTTACTTGGGACTAATAGATTCCTGGTGTGCTACAAAGTTCCAAGGTTTCGACTTCAAGGCACTAAATGTTAAGGGGAACACAGTAGATGAGGATTAGTGTGCAATGTACTGTAATTATATAGTTTGTCCATAATTACTGAAGGTGGCACACAGATAACAATGCAAGTAAAGTAACCAATTATTATGTGGAAGAGAAATACAATGAAATGTGGAAAAAGCTATGCAAAAAAAAAGTGATGAATAATAAATAAGATTTTACTTATGTGTTGTTTGTTTTTATTTAGCTCCGAGCATGTCAGCGGATTTACTCATACAAAAGATGAAAAACGCAAGCACTCAGAAGGATACATTGGTGCGGAGAGTCACTTTGTCCAAAAGAATACCACTGAGGAACACAACGTTGAGAGGATTGCATCGCATTCATCAAGAAAAGTAGCCATCCGGGAGTCTGCTGAGCGCATTTCACTGAATAAAAAGGTGAATACTACAGAGCGATGTTCAATTCAGACTGCAGACATCAGGTCCTCTTTAGGCATTTCCTTAGGCTCAAGGATGACTTGTTTCCACGCCAGCTCGGTGGGTTGTGAGGTGACTTGAGGTGAATGTGAAACCCAAAGACGCAGCAGCAGGGGGAGCAGAAGCAGCCTGTAGAATAGGCCCTCATCTGATTGGGAGGTGATTTGCTCCTTCCACTGGGATGCCATGAGCTGTTGATACATGAACATGAGAATCTCAATACTATCCTGTGCATTTCTTCTCCATTTTGAGTGGTCCTGGACTGGGAATTCCCATGTGTCAGTGGGGATACATGTCAAATGTTACTGCTAGAAATTATAAGACTGTTTCAGTGAAAAGGTAAAGATAATAAGAATTAATTTGGAAGCAAAAAAAAACGAATTTAGATTAAAACATTTTTTTTTAAAAGATATAGAAAACACACATTTCTACATTCCTTCCTTTAAAGAACAACATCCTGCTGCATCTTGATCTCATGATAACATATATAGAGCAATGATGGATCTGGTCATTCTTTCACTGGTTAATGTAGAAATGCTTTCTCTTCCTTTATTTCTTGTTCTCAACTATCTAAGTTATAAATATCGCTTTGCTATGCCTTTCTCTGCTCCTATTACTCTTTTCCCCTCTTGAAGTCTTCATATCAATTTAACTATGCAGGTACAATGTTACTATGCAAGTACAGAGATTGAGATGATTTAAAGAAGTATGGCCCAGTACTTGTCTTGTTGAACTAAGAGGATCTGTTTCACATAGTCTGTGTAATCTCAGAGTGCACCCGTTGCTCTCTGAAGCAGGGCCACGTTTAATGGGGGCCCAGGAGATCAGATGCACCGATTTATGAATAGGACCTCAACAGTGATTTTCTTCCACACCATTGTCAAAAGATAAACAAAGCATGCTTTTCCCCAATTTACGCTTACATCGTATTTTATGACTGCAGGGATATGGAGAAGAATTGAAGGGGGAGCTGAATATTGTTGATAGGTCATGGAGGACAGAAAGATTGTCGATAATTAGCACAGAGCAATGATAAAGAATTTTGTGCAGATTCAAGAAGAATGGCTTTGTGACAATCATTTACAATAGGGACACCAACCTAGGAAATAAACCAAACTTTTTAAAGTTTTAAAACTCTTTGGTTGATGTTTTCCAAGTGTTAGGTTGGATCAAGGTAAAACAATCTCCAGGCTGGCCGAATGTAAACACTCTAGGCAGGTTGTGAATGCCATGGATGGCAGGCAATTGTATGTAAATGTTATTAACAATGGTATTAGGAAAGGCTCTCACTGGTGTAGAAGAGAAGAGAGGAGAAAAATTTTGCCCTTCTCTGGTCATAAACTTATGAGAGACATAGATACGGTAGACAGTCCGAACCTTTTTCCCGGTATGGAAAAATCAAATACTAGAGGCTATAGCTTTAAGGTGAAAGGGGCAAAGTTTAAAGGAGATGTGCAGGGTAACTTTTTCACAGGTGAGGGCCTGAAACACACTGCCAGGGCTGTGGTTGAGGCCGATATGATAGCGGCATTTAAGAGACTTTTGGATAGGCACATTGAAATGCTGGGACTGGAGAGATATGGATTATATGCTGGACGATAAGAGTTGGTCTTGGCATCATGGTCAGCAGAGGCATTGTGGCCTGTTCTTGTGCTGCACTGTTCTATGTTCTAATAATGAGAAAAATGGAAATTTGAAAAGTTTTAACTGTATTTGTACAAGATTAGTGGTAGTTGAGGCTGGGACTATCCCATAGTTTAAGGGACAGTTAGACAGGTACATGGATAGGACAGGTTTGGAGGGATATGGACCAAGCGCAAGCTGTGGGACTAGTGTAGCTGGGACATTGTTGGCCGGTGTGGGCAAGTTGGGTCGAAGGGCCTGTTTCCACACTGTATCACTATGACTCTAAGTTGTTAATGTATCAGAATTTCTATTCCATTGATAGACCATGGAATCAGCACATTTTCATCAGCAGTAAAGTAATTTGTTCCTTTATTGCAAAACAGTGCATGCAATCATGTCCACCCAGTTTTAATTTAATTGTAATCTACGGGGGGTGGGGGGGGGGGGGGGGTGGTGAAACTTTGCCTAGGGCCAACTTTTTTTGCTGATCACAGTCTAAACCCCATTAGAGCCATTGGGGAGAAGTCGGGTCACCACGCAACAACTGTTACATAAAATGTTTTTGTGTATTCTGATGCTATCTTTTCTTATGGTAGACAAAAGTGCTGGAGAAACTCAGCGGGTGCAGCAGCATCTATGGAGCGAAGGAAATAGGCAACGTTTTGGGCCGAAACCCTTCTATATCTTTCTTTTCTTATATCCTATCTTTTCTTATATTTGTTGTTGATACTATGTTAGTCATGACCGCAATAAAGTGCTTGTCAACTTTTTTGAAGGAAATTGATATTTGACCCCATTTGTCAGAGTTTTGTGTGCAGTATTGTAAAAAGACACATATGGAATATATATTAGACCTGGAATATATATTCAGACTGGAATACAGGAGACTCTGCAATAGCATATACATGTATTCTATAGCCTATTCTATTAGCTAGCTAGGTACATACCTAATAACGATCATGCATGTAAAATTATTTTGCTGAGTAGGAATAGTTTCACTTGATTCTGTCTGACCACCTCACACAGAATAAGCTAACGTTCTACACACACTGGTTGATCTGCATCGTTATATCGCAGTCATAGAATCATAGAGTCATGCAGCACGGAAACAGGCCTTTTGGTCGAACTTGCCCATGCCGACCAAGATGCCCCATCTATACTGGTCCCACCTGTCCACATTTAGCCAATATCCCTCTAAACCTTTCCTATTCATGCCTGTCCAAATGCATTTTAAATGTTGTTATAGCACCTGTCTCACCTACCGCCTCTGGCAGCTTGTTCCATATACCCATCACCGTCTGTGTGAAAATGCTGCCCCTCACGATCCCATTATATCTTTTCACTTTCACCTTAAACCAATGTCCTTTGGCACTTGATTGTCCTACTCTGGGTGAAAGATTCTGTGCATTCATCCTATCTATTCCCCTCATGATCTTATACCTCTCGATAAGATCACCCCTCGGCCTCTTGTGCTGGAAGGAATAAAATCCTAGCCTGCCCATCCTCTCTCTCAGGCACTCATGTCCTGGCCAAAGATCCTATTGCTAAAGGATCTTTGGTCCTGGCTACATTCTCAAAATACTTCTCTGCACTTTTTTCCAGCTTCTTATGCTTATCTGCCGACTGGAATGTTAGCTGGGTACTTTTACAGGAAGAAACATTGAAGTATGATTTTGCTGAATTGTGTGTGCTAATGCATTCTCTGTGAATGCTATTTCTTGGTTTGCCTGGTTTTCAGTTAATCTGCAAAAATCGAGATTAAAACATTTAGGTACAGTGAAAAGCGTTTGTTTGCTTGCTATCCAGTCAAAGAAAAGGGTAGACTAGTATACAATCAAGCTTTCACAGAGCATGGATAAAGGGTGCAATATTTAGTGTAAGTTTAATTAAAGACAGTTCAAAGGTCTCCAGTGAATATTAGTTCTATCAATGGAGACTCTCGGACTATCTTTGATATGATCACTAGACCTGGACCTTATCTTGCATTAAACATTATTCACGTTAATCCCTTTATCATGGATCTGTGCACTGCGGATGGCTGAATTATAATCATGTATTGATTGTCTTTCTGCTGACTGGTTAGCATGCAACAAAAACTTTTAACTGTACCTCGTGACAAAAACTTTTAACTGTACAAGTAACAATAAATTAAACTCAACTCTCAACACTGTATAAGCCTCATGTTCTTATGTATCTCGCCTCAGATTCACGAGACTCATGAATTTCACAAAAGACTGAAGGAGGACAGCATGCTTCGTTTGCCTGAGTTTATAATCAAGCCTCGATCCCACACTGTGTGGGAGAAGCAGAACGTGAAGCTGCATTGTACTGTCTCAGGATGGCCTGAACCCAGAGTCACATGGTAATCATCTCCATTATATTCACTGGACTCTCCACCTTCGTCACAACAGATTTATTTGTCTATTAAGTCAAAGTTTTTTATTATAGTAATATGATATTCAACCAACAAAGAAAACAAAATATACAAATGTAGATTTTTTCTGAATATGTTCTTAAAGTGAAATATATTTAAGAGAATGGACTTGGGCTAAAGACATGTCTCACCTTCATTTTCTCCCTAACCAAGAACAAATCATGCAAGGTAATTGGCAAAATATGTCAGGTTACATTTATACATATACAGCAAGTTATGGTGATCGCACTGTTTGAAAGGGTGGTGGAAGCAGATTAATCTGGAACTTTCAAAAGGAAATTGGATCTTCACTTTACAGGAAGGATTAGTATAGCTCCCAGAAAGAAAGAAATAAGGCTAATTGGTTAGCTCATTCAGAGAGCCACCACAATGGAATGTACCCCAGTACCTCCATCTGTGTTGTTTGATTCCATAATTCCATGTGGATGATAACAGCCTGAATCCTCTTTGGAAAATGTAAGGCAGATGTATCTTATTCCATTTTTAGTGCAACGCTGTATGGAATAAGTGTCTGTGCAGTGTATTAGTGAAATGAGGTTCTTTAATTTCAAATTGTATGAATTGCCTAAACATTGTTTTCAATCAAAACTAATCTTCCATTGAACCACTGCATCCATGAACCTATAGGAACATTAGCATAATCATTGCTTCTTATATTTTTTGTATTCTTCATTCCGTCTCTCGTGTTAGCTTCAGCTGCTCAGTCTAAGGATTTGTTGCATACTAATAGTATTAAATTGGACAAACACTGTACTATGTAATGACTGAATGTAGATAGATAGATAGATAGATAATAGTTTTTTATTGTGTAACAATGTTTTAATGCTGTGCAATATCCTTTTTGATCTATAATGAATTATTTCTTAATTCAGCTATTGCAGACTGAGGCACCTGATATCACAGAGCAGGAATTATCACTCTTTGGCCTTAGCTTGTGAACTTGGTGTGACGTTAAGAAATTTAAATTTGACCATTGATGCTTATCGATATACTCTGTGCATGTTAAACATTTTTTAATGCCCTTCAGCCATAACATGATATGAATTAGTAGTCTATTGTGTAGATTGCCAGTGGGGGTTGGGGTTGGGGGGTGGGGGAAGAGACAAATTGGAAATACAAGGATGGAGTTAAAGGGAAAGAGAGTATAGGAAAAGTTAAGAAAGGCACCAGAATTAACAGGACAGAAAACTCACGAAGGGATATGAGAGTATGGTCATGTGAAATAGGAATCGATGTGAAAGGTGAGGTGAGTAATGGATTAAAAGTATTATTTATGAATGCTCGAAGTATAAGAAGTAAAGTGGATGAGCTTGAGGCTCAGTTAGAGATTGGTAGATATGACATTGTGGGGATTACATGGTTGCAGGAGGATCAGGACTGGGAACTGAATATTCAGGGTTATACTCAACGTCCTATAGAAAGGACAGGCAGGTGGGCAGAGGAGGTGGGATAGTGAGGGATGAAATTCAGTCCCTTGTGAGGGGTGACATAGGGACTGACGATGTAGAGTCGCTGTGGATAGAATTGAGGAACTGTAAAGGTAAGAACACACCAATGGGAGTTACTGTATCTACAGGCCCCCAAAACAGTAGCCTGGAAATAGGGTGCAAGTTGCAGCAAGAGTTAAAATTGGCATGTAACAAATGTAATGGCACTGTGGTTATGGGAGATTTCAATATGCAAGTAGACTGGGAAAATCAGGTTGGTTCTGGACCCCAATAAAGGTAGTTTGTAGAGTGCCTCTGAGATGGATTCTTAGAGAAGTTTGTACTGGAGCCTACCAAAGAGAAGGCAATTCTGGATTTAGTGTTGTCTAATGAACCAGATTTTAAAAGGGAACTCAAGGTAAAAGAGGTAGTGACCATACTATGATGTTTTAATCTGCAATTTGAGAGGGAGAAGGTTAAATCAGAAGTGTCAATGTTGCAGTTGAACAAAGGAGACTATGAAGGCATGAGAGAGGAGCTGGCCAAGGCCGACTGGAAAAGGATCCATGCAGGAATGATGGTGGAACAGCAATGGCAGGAATTTCTGGGCATAATTCTGAAGATACAGGATCATTTCATTCCAAAGGGGAAGAAAAATTCTAAGGAGAGCAAGAGGCAACCATGGCTGACAAAGGAAGTTAGGGATGGAATAAAACTAAAAGAAAAGGTGTATAACATAGCAAAAAGTAGCGGGAAGCCTGAGGATTGGGAAACTTTCAAAGGACAACAGAAGGTTACAAATAGAACAATACTGGCTGAAAAGATGAAGTACGAGGGTTATCTGGCCAAGAATATAAAGAATTCTTTAGGTATGTTAAGAGAAAAGGATTAGTAAAGACAAATGTGGGTCCCTTGAAGGCAGAAATAGGTGAAATTATTAGGCGGAACAAGGAAATGCAGAAGAGTTGAACAGGTACTTTGGTTCTGTCTTCACTCAGGAAAACACAAACAATCTCCCAGATTTGCTAGTGGACAGAGGATCTAGGGAGACAGAGGAACTGAAAGAAATTTGCATTAGGCGAGAAATAGTATTGGGTAGACTGATGGGACTGAAGGCTAATAAATCTCCAGGGCCTGATGGTCTGAATCCCAGGGTACTCAAGAAGGTTGCTCTCAAAATCGTGGACGCATTGGTGATCATTTTCACCCTGTGGATTAGAGGGTAGCTAATGTTATCCCACTTTTCAAGAAAGGAGCGAGAGGGAAAACAGGAAATTATAGACCAGTTAGCCTGGCATCGGTGGTGGGGAAGATGCTGAGGTCAATCATTAAAGAAGTAATAAGGGCGTATTTGGATAGCTGTAAAATGATTGGTCGAAGTCAGCATTGATTTATGAAGGGAAATCCTGCTTGACTAATTTTCTGGAATTGTTTTAGGATGTGTCAACTTGATGAAGGAGAGTCAGTAGATGTAGTGTATCTGGACTCTCAGAAAGCCTTTGATAAGGTCCCACACAGGAGATTAGTGGGCAAAATTAGAGCACATGTTATTGGGGATAGGGTACTGACATGGATAGAGAATTGGTTGGCAGACAAGAAACAAAGATATAAAAATGTATTTTGTGTGTTCTGTTGCTTTTTATTGGTATGACTAAAGAAAATCAAATTCCTCGTATGTTGCAAAACATACTTGGCTAATAAAGTATGATTATGATTATGATGAAGAGTAGGAATAAACGGGTCAGAATGGCAGGCAGTGGCGAGTGGAATGCCGCAAGGCTTGGTGCTGGGGCATCAACTATTTACAATATATATTAATGATTTAGATGATGGAATTAAAAGTAACACGAGCAAATTTGTAGATGACACAAAGCTGGGTGGCAGTGTGAACTGCGAAGAGGATGCTAGGAGTTTGCAGGGTGACTTGGACATGTTGAGTGAGTGGGCAGATGCAGTATAGGTAGGCGGCGCGGCTCTGGCCAGCAGCGGCCTCTGCAGCCTGTCCGCGTTTTATTATTTTTTGTCTGTGTTTTTATGTGGTGTTTGTTATTTTATGTTGGGGTGTGTGTGTGGGGGGGTGGGGGCGGGAAACTTTTTGAATCTCTCCCTGCACTGAGACCCGACCTTTTCTCGTCGGGTCTCAGTCGTCGTTGAGGCCGTAACGAGGAGCGGCCTCCAACAGGAAGAGACCGGGGACTCAGGTGTCGACTCACCTCACCGTCGCGGAGCTGGCCGGGTCCGGAGCGGTGGAGGAGCGCTGCTGCTGCTGCTGCTGGTGCTGTTGCTGCTGCTGCTGCTGCTGCTGCCGGAGAGTCGGAGGCTCTCTACAGGTCTGTGGACGACGGCGCCGAGCCCACGGCTCCCTGGGGGGAGACCGCTTTTCGGGGCTTCTGCGGCGGCGACTTCTCCCGCCCGAGTTGCGGGGTCGAAGAGCTCCTGGAGCGGGGCCTGACACCGCTGCCCCGCGCGGCTGGAATGGCCGCGGACTCTGCGAGCGCACATCGGGGGCACCAACACCAAGACCCGGTGTGCGACCTCGCACCACCCGGCGTGGCTTTAATGGCCGCGGGACAATCGCCATCGCCAGCCGGGGGCTATGACTTTGACTCTGACATCGGGTGGGGGGGGGAGAGTGCAGTGGAGAGATACGTTTATTTGGCCTCCATCACAGTTATGTGATGGATGTTTATGTTAAATGTAATTATGTTGTGTCTGGGGTCTATTTGTGTGTTATGTATGGCTGCAGAAACGGCATTTCGTTTGGACCTCCAGGGGTCCAAATGACAAATAAATTGATTCTGATTCTGATTCTGATTCTGATTATACTGTAGATAAATGTGAGGTTGTCCACTTTGGCGGCAAGAACAAGGAGGCAGATTATTATCCTAATTATGTCAGATTAGGAAAAATGGAAGTGCAACGAGACCTGGGTGTCCTTGTACATCAGTCACTCAAAGTAAACATGCAGATACAGCAGGCAGTGAAGAAAGCTAATGGCATGTTCCCTGAGATGGTGGGACTGTCATATGAGGAAAGATTGGAAAGATTGGGCTTGTATTCACTGGAATTTAGGATGAGAGGGGATCTTATAGAAACGTATAAAATTATAGAAGGACTGGACATGCTAGATGCAGGGAAAAAATGTCCAATGTTGGGGGAGTCCAGAACCAGGGGCCTCAGTCTAAGAATAAAGGGGAGGCCATTTAAAACTGAGATGAGAAAAAAAATTTTCACCCTGAGAGTTGAGAATTTGTGGAATTTTCTGCCACAGACGTCAGCAGAGACCAATTCACTGGATAAATTTAAAAGAGAGTTAGATAGAGCTCTAGTTGCTAGCAGAATCAAGGGATATGGGGAGAAGGCAGGTACGGGTTACTGATTGTGGATGATCAGCCATGATCACAATGAATGGTGGTGCTGGCACAAAGGGACAAATGGCTTCCTCCTGCACCTATTTTCTATGTTTATGTTTATGAATGTAAATATCTACTCCCTGTCTCCAAGGAACAGTCAGCTTGTCAAAGTCAATTCCCAACAACATTTAAAAACAAAAGAATAGGTTTTATTTCTGTAATTTTTTTTTATCACCTCAGGGCATCACAAAGTTCCTCGAAGTCAACAAAGTATTTCTGATGAAGAAACAAGGAACTGCAGATGCATTAGTCTGAAGAAGGATCCCGACCCAAAATGTCACTCATCCTTTCTCTCCAGAGGTACTGCCTGACCTGCTGAGTTACTCCAGCACTTTGTGTCTGTCTTTGGTAGATACCAGCATCTGCAGTTCCTTTCCACACAACTGCAGATTTCTGATTTACAAGGAAAGACAGAAAATGCTGGAGTGACTCCAGTGGCGGACTGGGTCTATAAATATTGGTTGCCAGGAGACCAAGGGGGCCCACTTCATCAGGGGCCCACTTGATATAGGGGGCCCACTTCATCAGGGGCCCACTTGCCATCGGGCAAGCTGACACCCTGGCCAGTCCGCCACTGAGTGACTCAATGGGTCAAGCAGCATCCTTGGAGAACATGGATAGGCGATGTTTCGGGTCGGGACACTTCTTCAAACTGTGGGGGGGAGGAAACTAGAAGAGCTTCTGAACTACTTTTTTCAGAAGTACTTCTGAAGAGTAGTTGCTGTTGTAATATAGCCAATGCGAATACAGCCAGTTCCCATAAACACGAGTGTGATAATCACCAGATAATCTGTTCTAGCAACGTTGACTGAGTGATAAATATTGGCCAGCACATTGGAGAAAAATGAGCTTTGCATGTTTAAAGCAATTTCAAGGCATCTTTTATTTCAACCTGAGGGAGCAAACAGGATCTTGGGTTAAACAACTCAACTGAAAGATAGCATCTGCAGTAGTGCAGTCCCTCTGTGCAGAACTGTGCTGAAGTCTAGCTTTTAATGGTCTCGCCTGTGGAGTAGGACGTGAACCTTCCATCTTCTGATTCAGAGACAGAAATGCCATTTGCTGAGCATATATATTCAACATGCGGACAACAATAATAAAAAGATGGGTCCCCATAACATACTATAGAATCATGGTGAAGAATATCTTTATTTGATCTATTTTTATGGAATTCAGTTGAGTATCATGACTTATTATACATATGAACATATGGATTAGAAGCAGGAATAGACCACTCAGCCCTACTCAACCATTCAATAGACAATAGACAATAGACAATGGGTACAGGAGTAGGCCATTCGGCCCTTCGAGCCAGCACCGCCATTCAATGTGATCATGGCTAATCATCCACAATTAGTACCCCATTCTTGCCTTCTCCCCACATCCCTTGACTCTCTCTTGAAAGCTTTAAGAGCTCTGTCTAGTTCTCTCTTGAAAGCATCCAGAGAACCCGCCACCACCGCCCTCTGAGGCAGAGAATTCCACACTCACAACTCTCTGCGTGAAAAAGTTTTTAAGATCATGGGTGATCTAATTCTAACCTCAAATTTGCATTCACAACTACTTGATTCACATCATTCTTCTGAACGCTGAAGGACACAAGACTAGCCAAATCAATCTTTCCTCGTATGACAACTAGCTCATTCCAGATATTAGACCTTTACTGAAATACTTCAAATTCACCACCACTTCCATAAATTGGGGGAAAAAAACACACAAAGTCCTGGAGAAACTTAGCGGGTCAGGCAACATCTCTGGAGAATATGGGTCGGCGACGTTTCGGGTTGGGACCATTATTCCAACTTATTGCAGGGAGGGGTTGAGGGTGAAGAATGCTGGAAAAGTGGAGGATGGACAAAACATGGTAGGTATTAGGTAAACACAGGTGGGGGGGGGGGTTTAGACAGAGAGTTGGATAAAGTTCAGAGATAGAAAAAACTGTGCTGTGGTGACACCAGTTTCCTGTGTAATTAAAGCATAATTTCCTTACTTTTGTATTCAATTCCCCTCATGATAAATGATGATATTCTGATAGCTTTCCTGGTTACTCACCATACCTGTTAGGTATATTTTTATACTTGTTAAAAAACTCAAATAAATTGATCAAATATAATTTTCCTTTAAATAAACCCTGTTGACTTTGCCAGATTACCCTGATTTTTCCTTGGTACTCTTCAAAAATGTCATTAATAATAATTTTTTATAGTTGATGTTGAACTAACTGAACCATGGATTCCTGTTTTCAGATTATAGATTACAGTTTAAGCTTTTCTTGCATATTCTATGTTTGTGACAGAAAATGTTCATTGCTAAGTAGCAGAAAAACCTATGTTTAAATATTTAACGTCATTTTTACGTTTACTGTTCAGGTATAAAAACAATGTGCCCATCAATATCTACACTGACCCTGGGAAATACATCATTGAGAGTAAATACGGCCTTCATTCGTTGGAAATTAACAAGTGAGAGATGTTTTCTTCCTTGCGATCATTTTATTTGAGTTAGAATATGAAATAATATAGTTCTTTCAGTGAATAGGGAACACAGCTATAATGTAACTGAGGTGCTAATGGAAATTGGAGATTATTCTACTGCTGATCATTTGGCTGTGAGATCTAAAAGGCCTGTCCCACTTGCCGATTTTTTTTGACGACTGCGGCATCATTGACTGACGTATCAAGTCACCGGTGACGCGGCGTGATGACGTATGATGCGCAGTGTTCTTTCAAGTGTCACAACCACTTTTTTATTGCCGCTGTATTTTGAAATGTTCAAAATCTTTTGGCAATACTGATATGATGCCGGCAAAATTGGCAAGTGGGACAGGCCCTTAATGTTTTCAGATGTAGAACATTCTTTTGTTACCAATTTACTCATGTTATGTGTTTTACTGGATGCTATTAAGCGAGGTAGCTCTTCTTTCTACTTCGGAGAGCTAGCTCTCCGTTTTACTTCTGTCAATTGCACATATCAAAGAATAGTTTACAAGTATCTGCTGAGGCAATGCTTTAAGTCACAGCTGCCACCAGATATTTGCCACACAACATTGACTTAAAATAGTGCAGACATGTAAGTGGGCATCCGGTCCAGATTTAGCGGGGCAATCTCAAGTGGATCTCCTCCACCAACACAAGCTAGGAATTGCACATTAACAGGGAAAGGGCAACAAAGGAAGATAGTTACAACCAGGTAAATTATGTATACTGTAAAAAAAAGAATGAAAAGAAAAATTGTATTAAACTCTCAGAGAGAAAGTGAACAGATGGATAAAATGAAAAATGAATCACATTTTAAGTCTCTTTGAAAAGTTCAAAATAAATGAATGAGTCCTGATTTATAAAAAATATTTTTCAGTGTACTTGAAGATGATTGCCAATAATTATTAATCATAATAATATTTAAAATGTTTATTCCTCTACTTATTATCCCTATAAATCTGCAGCATGGTTAACTTGTATAAACCATGCATATATCATGATATTTCTATAAACCATGCAATTTCATGATACTGAGTACATATTAGCAATGATGCTGACCGACAAATGATATTTTTACTACACTGGCAACATTGCAGCAGCAGCAGCAGCAACATTGAAAGCATCTTTCAAATATTTGTTTTTAATTATTCATACATCCCTAACCATGTATGATGGCTTTGCTATACTCCCCTCACCATTAATTTATCTGCAAAATCTCTCCACTGTGAAACTGCTAAGTTTTTAACTAAATTATGAATGATGCAAAGATTAAGGTTGGATAAAACTGACCAATCTGCATTTCTAATCGATAGGCAGCATGGCTCCTGCCGTTATAAATGATATGTTCACTTAATCTCCATGTTTGCTAAAACGCTCAGAGATAGATATTTCACTGCATCTGTTTCATTAAACCATGGAAATTATTCATGGCAAAAGGAATATGTTGCAAAATATGAGCTTAAACCAACTATATAGAAGGAATAGATAAAATGCAAGGACTAATGGGTAGTGACTTACCTACAGTTATGTTAGCATGATTAGGATCACAACAAAAATACATTTTGACACAAGTTGATGATGCAGATTGCTATTTTATGTGAATTCTTCAAAGACTAAATTCTTTTTTTTTTTAATTCAACTTTAGTAATTTAAGAAACTTTGGTCAATTACAATTTGAACTTAGAACATTTTAACTATGGGCTTGAACTTGTTCCATCCACACAATAATGTAATAAAACATAATGGATTTATATTGATTGTTTTAACTCGTATTATCCCCTTTATTATAATCATTCGATTAAAATATGAATTAATTCAAATAGTCCCCTTTGTTCAACTGCAACACTGACACTTCTGATTTAACCTTCTCCCTCTCAAATTGCAGATTAAAACATCATATTATGGTCACTTCCTCCTAGCAGTTCCTTTACCTTGAGTTCCCTTATTAAATCTGGTTCATTAGACAACACTAAATCCAGAATTGCCTTCTCTCTGGTAGGCTCCAGTACAAACTGCTCTCAGAATCCATCTCAGAGGCACTCTACAAACTTCCTAGTCTAGCTGCATATTGAAATCTCCCATAACCTTTGTTACATGCCGATTTAAACACTTGCTACAACTTTCACCCTATCTCCAGGCTACTGTTTGGGGGCCTGTAGATAACTCCCATTAGTGTCTTCTTACCTTTACGATTCCTCAATTCTATCCACAGCGACTCTACATCGTCAGTCCCTATGTCACACCTCACAAGGGACTGAATTTCATCCTTCACCAACAGAGCTACCCCACCTCCTCTGCCCACCTGCCTGTCCTTTTTATAGGACGTCTAGCCCTGAATATTTAGTTCCCAGTCCCGATTCTCCTGCAGCGATGTCTCTGTAATCCCGACAATGTCATATCTACCAATCTCTAACTGAGCCTCAAGCTCATCCACTTTACTTCTTATACTTCGTGCATTCATAAATAATACTTTTAATCCACCTCTCCTTTCACATCGATTCCTATTTCACTTGGCCATACTCTCCTATCCCTTCGTGAGCTTTCTGTCCCATTAATTATGTTTTTTTTAAACCTTTCCCATACTCTCTATCCCTTTAACTCCATCCTTGTATTTCCAATTTGTCATCCCACGGCACTACTTACCTGATCTTGATACTGAAGGCCATTTTTACTCAGACCATTTCTACATTTAACTCCCTACAGAGCACCACTTAAACACCAACCACAGACAGTGCATTTACTTTACCGACTGATGCACAAGGTGAGCATCCCATTTCAATTCCATGGTAGATAAAACTGATGAAAGACTAAGCAGTGACAGCCCCAATACTGAGTCAGTGTCTTTGAGAGAAGAAAAAGTAAAAGATCAGAAGTTGCTAAAGCTAATTGTGTAGGTAACTTTAACCAATACTCTTATCTATTTCTGTGTCTAATTCTTTCCATCTGGTTCCATTACAGTTGTAACTTTGATGACACTGCCCAATATCGTGCTTCAGCAATGAACGTCAAGGGAGAACTTTCAGCTTTTGCATCAATTGTGGTGAAGAGTACGTGCATTAAATTAATTTTTAACAATACTTATTTTGGGAGTTGCAATATTTTAGTGAGATAACACCAATGGACACACTTTTCTGTTTTCCATTGTTTTTCAGGATTCAAGGCCGAGCTTGATGATTTCTCATTCCATCTTGGAAGATTTGCACTTCCTTCCTGTAGGTACCATTTTATCACTAAAGTCAGCTTTAATATCGACACCCGCTGTTAGATAAAACAATCTTCACTCCATGAATTGATTGCAGAATAACATTGTGCACAATAGAACCTCCTTATCAATTAACCAATTAAACTGTGGACAGTCCATAATTAATTCTGATTTAATGACACAAGGCATTATCTTATTTGATAAATTAACCAGAATAAACACGAGGCTGTAGAATCACAAATAGATGTTTTATATTGAGAACTTTGCATACTGTAATAAAACAACAACTCAGTTTACAATAAATGTGAAAAGACCATTAGGTTGGTTTGATAAATACAAGAATTAATAACAAAGAACTAGTGATGATAAAGCACATGCTTTTTATTGATTAAACAATTAAAGTGTGTTAATTCATTTAAACTCTTAATTAAATTAAAAATAATTAAACTGTGTTAGTTCATAACTAATTCTGATTTAATGGCACAAGGGTGCAGGGCTGTAGGTTAATTGGCTCCAGTAAAATTGTAAGTGTGTTGGATAATGCTAGTGTACGGGGTGATCGCTAGTCGGCACGGACTTGGTCGGCTGAAGGGCCTGTTTCCACACTGTATCTCTAAAGTCTAAAGTATAGTCTAAAGTATATACAATAAAGTGAAATATATATTTCCCACTGAACAGATCTGGAACTCCCTGTTAGCAATTGGCAAACCTTCCCCAGTGTTGCTGGAGAAGGGGGAGAGGGAATATTTACTCTTCACAGCATATCATAATTTGCACAGACTTCTTACAAGATCTGCTTTCAAGAATCTTGTTGCAAGAGTTAATATGGAACCATGATAGTGCATAAAAGGTACTTAAAATATATATATTTTTATGAACAGATGACTTCTTCCCTGGGGATTCTCACGTGAAGTTTGATGTGCACATTGTTGAAAAGTTCAGCGTGTCCTTTGGTAAAGAAGGAGAGACAATGAGTTTGGGCTGCACCGTCATTGTTCACCCCAATCTAAAGCGGTTTCAACCAGAGATCCAATGGTGGCGTGATGGTAAGTGTCGTTTCTGTTGTAAATCTCATTACAATATCATATTCACCAAGAAGTTAAAGAACAATCTGCTGAAAACAGAAATATTACATAATTATCTATCCTCCTTTCCAAATAGTGCTCATTCTTCCTAGTATATCGTTCAGTATATCGTTCAAACCTCACCCTTTCCCCATTCAGTCTGAAGAAGGGTTTCGGCCCGAAACGTTGCCTATTTTCTTCGCTCCATAGATGCTGCTGCACCCGCTGAGTTTCTCCAGCAATTTTGTGTACCTTTCCCCATTCAATCCTGGTTTCCTCACAACTATGCAAAATGTGAAACTTGATCTGCACATTTGGGCAATAACAAGCTGTGTGGTCCTTATTCCTAATTCCAGAGCTGTCCTTTTCAGATGGCAAAATGGTAACTGGACGCCAACCCAAGTAAGAGAGATTTGGCTGATTAGGGTCGCCTTGTGTTGTTGAGACTCAAAAGCTCTGTGATCTACAACTCATAGCTAATATGTGGGCCAATGTCAATCAGAGCGCAGGATGCAGAAACAAAGAACTGCAGATCCTGGCTTATACCAAAGATCGACACAAAGTGCTGGACCAACTAAGCGGGTCTGAGTCTTAAGACCAGAGTCTGAAGAACGGTCCCGACCTGAAACATCACCCATCTTTTTTCTCCAGTGAAGCTGCCTGACCCACTGAGTTACTCCAGCACTCAGTGTCTCTCGTGAACACATGATACTGCTTTTGGAAGTGCATGTTAAATAGACATTTATATGAAATAATGAAAGGCATAGATGGAGTGGATGTGGAAAGAGTGTTTTCAATAGTGGGAGAGTCGAGGACAAGTGGTCATAGCCTCAGAATAAAAGGATGTACCTCTAGAATGGAGAATTTCTTTAGCCAGAGGATGGTGAATCAGTGAAATTCATTGCCACAGACGGCTGTGGAGAATGAAATAAAGCAGAGATATGATTAGTCATGATTAGTAAGGAGGTCAAAGGTTACTGGGCGAAGGCAGAATAATGAGATTAAGTGGGGGAAAAATAGATCAGCGATTGATTGATTAGCAGAGCAGGCTCGATGAGCTTAATGGCCTAATTCTGCTCCTATGTCTTCTGAATTTATAATGTGCATTTTGAATGTCCCATATGATAATTGGGAGAGTCAGCACCCCTCCTGGCAATTCCCCTGCACTTGTTCCTGTGGACAGCAATATGTATCTGGGATATTATTATGTTAATTTTTCTTAATATTGTATACTTATTATTTCAAGCATAAATTAGCATTAACAGAGATAAGTATAGATAAGAGACTGCTGGAATTGTGACCTCATTGCCTTGATCTCTGTTCCTCTTCCATGCTGATATTTTGCACCTTTTCTGTTTCCTTACCAGGCGTTCAGTTACATCCTTCCAAATGGGCTCAGATGCATTTTAGTGGTGAATGCGCCACACTTACCCTTACTCACCTAAACAAAGAGGATGAAGGACTCTACACAATGCGTGTGTTGACAAAATCTGGCTATGAACTTCACAGTGCTTATGTGTTTGTCAGAGGTATGCGTGCAAATAAACTTGTAGACTCATTGTTCAGCATGATCTTAAGTAAGGTACACAAAAATGCTCAAGTAATGGTTGGTTTAAGTGATCTTAAGTAATACCTGTCCATGGGATATTGCCAGTCGGACTTTGAAAAGCTATTCCCATTCAACATTCACTTATCTTTGGACTTTAGAGATACAGCGCCCACCATGTCCGTGCTGAACAGCGATCCCCGCACTCTCCTACACCACACTGTATCCCCAAACTAAATTAAACTAAACACAAATACTGAATTACCCACAATATTGTGAGATAGGATTGCACCCAACTTTTAGTACATTTCTGGTTCACCTTGAGATATGCCTTCCTGTTGAAGGCATATAGCTGTATTTGGTGACCTTCTCGTGTGATGGAGAACCATGCCATAATAACTGGACATACTGAGCATACTTAACGTATCTGCTAAATCCACTGTTGCATGGGATTGCCTACACAGATTGGAACCCAGTCTCTCTGTAAATGAGTCAGCCACTCTAAGACAAATAGCACGGACACTTCCATATAAACAGATCACCTGGTCCTTCTGGCATACCAAGTCACTGTTGAGTTTAGTTTAGAGATAGAGCGTGGGAACAGGCCTTTCGGCCCACTGAGTCCACACCAACCTGTGATCACCGCACACTAACGCCATCCCACACACACTAGAGATAATTTACAATCATACCAAGCTGTTTAACCTGCAAACCTGTATATCATTGGAGTGTGAGAGGAAACCGGAGATCCCAGCCAAAATCCATGCATGTCAAGGGGAGAACATACATACTCCGTATAGACAGCACCTGTAGTCAGGATTGAACCCCGGATTTCTGGCGCTGTAAAGCAGTAGCTCTATGCCGATGTTACCCGCACTGACATGGCAACAAGAAACAAACACTGCTGGAGGAACGCAGCAGGTCAGGCCACATCTGTGGAGGGAAATGGACCGTCGCCCTATAATTGGACTGCGAATCCATCTCGGTGGAATGTGTTCATTGTTGGTGTCTTCTGTTGAAACTTATTGAGTTGCTTTGCCTTTTAGTTAATAATAATAATGTTTTGTTTATAGGGACAGTGCATATTAATTAACATTTGCATGTAAATATGCGAGATTGTAGCCAATCAGTAGCTAATTTCCGTCTCTAGTCCCAGGCAAAGGTAGGTGAAGTGTCTTGCCCAAGGACACAACGACAGTACACACTCCAAGCCGGATTCGAACTGGCCACCTTCAGGTTACCAGCCGAACACTTAGCCCATTGCGCC